>NW_027196166.1:0-104812 GCF_038502225.1 Cherax quadricarinatus | reverse complement strand
AGGAGGACTATGAGGACGAGGACGAGGAGGAAGAGGAGGACGACGAGGAAGAGGAGGACGAGGACGAGGAAGAGGAGGAGGAAGAGGAGGAGGACGAGGAGGACGAGGAGGAGGAAGAGGAGGAGGAGGAAGAAGAGGAAGTCAACAGGAAGGTCGCGGCAGCTTCTGGGGATTTGCACCAGACTGTGTGAGTTATAACACAGCACTGCGAGTTATAACACAGTACTGTGAGTTATAACACAGTACTGTGAGTTATAACACAGTACTGTGAGTTATAACACAGTACTGTGAGTTATAACACAGTACTGTGAGTTATAACACAGTACTGTGAGTTATAACACAGTACTGTGAGTTATAACACAGTACTGTGAGTTATAACACAGTACTGTGAGTTATAACACAGTACTGTGAGTTATAACACAGCACTGTGAGTTATAACACAGCACTGCGAGTTATAACACAGTACTGTGAGTTATAACACAGTACTGTGAGTTATAACACAGTACTGTGAGTTATAACACAGTACTGTGAGTTATAACACAGTACTGTGAGTTATAACACAGCACTGCGAGTTATAACACAGTACTGTGAGTTATAACACAGTACTGTGAGTTATAACACAGTACTGTGAGTTATAACACAGTACTGTGAGTTATAACACAGTACTGTGAGTTATAACACAGTACTGTGAGTTATAACACAGTACTGTGAGTTATAACACAGTACTGTGAGTTATAACACAGCACTGTGAGTTATAACACAGCACTGTGAGTTATAACACAGCACTGCGAGTTATAACACAGTACTGTGAGTTATAACACAGTACTGTGAGTTATAACACAGTACTGTGAGTTATAACACAGTACTGTGAGTTATAACACAGTACTGTGAGTTATAACACAGCACTGTGAGTTATAACACAGCACTGCGAGTTATAACACAGTACTGTGAGTTATAACACAGTACTGTGAGTTATAACACAGTACTGTGAGTTATAACACAGTACTGTGAGTTATAACACAGTACTGTGAGTTATAACACAGTACTGTGAGTTATAACACAGTACTGTGAGTTATAACACAGTACTGTGAGTTATAACACAGTACTGTGAGTTATAACACAGCACTGTGAGTTATAACACAGCACTGTGAGTTATAACACAGCACTGCGAGTTATAACACAGTACTGTGAGTTATAACACAGTACTGTGAGTTATAACACAGTACTGTGAGTTATAACACAGTACTGTGAGTTATAACACAGTACTGTGAGTTATAACACAGTACTGTGAGTTATAACACAGTACTGTGAGTTATAACAAAGTGCTGTGAGTTATAACACAGTACTGTGAGTTATAACACAGTACTGTGAGTTATAACACAGTACTGTGAGTTATAACACAGTACTGTGAGTTATAACACAGTACTGTGAGTTATAACACAGTGCTGTGAGTTATAACACAGTACTGTGAGTTATAACACAGTACTGTGAGTTATAACACAGTGCTGTGAGTTATAACACAGTACTGTGAGTTATAACACAGTACTGTGAGTTATAACACAGCACTGTGAGTTATAACACAGTACTGTGAGTTATAACACAGTACTGTGAGTTATAACACAGTACTGTGAGTTATAACACAGTACTGTGAGTTATAACACAGTACTGTGAGTTATAACTCAGTACTGTGAGTTATAACTCAGTACTGTGAGTTATAACACAGTACTGTGAGTTATAACACAGTACTGTGAGTTATAACACAGTACTGTGAGTTATAATACAGTACTGTGAGTTATAACACAGTACTGTGAGTTATAACACAGTACTGTGAGTTATAACACAGTACTGTGAGTTAAAACACAGTACTGTGAGTTATAACTCAGTACTGTGAGTTATAACACAGTACTGTGAGTTATAACACAGTACTGTGAGTTATAACACAGTACTGTGAGTTATAACACAGTACTGTGAGTTATAACACAGTACTGTGAGTTATAACACAGTACTGTGAGTTATAACACAGCACTGTGAGTTATAACACAGTACTGTGAGTTATAACACAGTACTGTGAGTTATAACACAGTACTGTGAGTTATAACACAGTACTGTGAGTTATAACACAGTACTGTGAGTTATAACACAGTACTGTGAGTTATAACACAGTACTGTGAGTTATAACACAGTACTGTGAGTTATAACACAGTACTGTGAGTTATAACACAGTACTGTGAGTTATAACACAGCACTGTGAGTTATAACACAGTACTGTGAGTTATAACACAGTACTGTGAGTTATAACACAGTACTGTGAGTTATAACACAGTACTGTGAGTTATAACACAGTACTGTGAGTTATAACACAGCACTGTGAGTTATAACACAGTACTGTGAGTTATAACACAGTACTGTGAGTTATAACACAGTACTGTGAGTTATAACACAGTACTGTGAGTTATAACACAGTACTGTGAGTTATAACACAGTACTGTGAGTTATAACACAGTACTGTGAGTTATAACACAGTACTGTGAGTTATAACACAGCACTGTGAGTTATAACACAGTACTGTGAGTTATAACACAGTACTGTGAGTTATAACACAGTACTGTGAGTTATAACACAGTACTGTGAGTTATAACACAGTACTGTGAGTTATAACACAGTGCTGTGAGTTATAACAGTACTCTGGGGATTAATGGACGAAATTGGGGATTTATAGAAAATATTCCTGGGATTTATGAGACACTGAGGATTTATGAGCATTGAGGAATTTATAGCATGGTATAACAGTGTTGTATAGCATGGTATAACAGTGTTGTATAACATGGTATAACAGTGTTGTATAGCATGGTATAACAGTGTTGTATAACATGGTATAACAGTGTTGTATGGCATGGTATGACAGTGTTGTATAACATGGTATAACAGTGTTGTATAACATGGTATAATAGTGTTGTATAGCATGGTATAACAGTGTTGTATAACATGGTATAACAGTGTTGTATAGCATGGTATAACAGTGTTGTATAACATGGTATAACAGTGTTGTATAGCATGGTATAACAGTGTTGTATAACATGGTATAACAGTGTTGTATGGCATGGTATGACAGTGTTGTATAACATGGTATAACAGTGTTGTATAACATGGTATAATAGTGTTGTATAACATGGTATAACAGTGTTGTATAGTTATGGGAGAGAGTATGGAGCCTTTAATATTTCTTGGTTGTTTTGTGGACAGGACAGTGCTCGGTTGCTGCTCACCTGTGTATGGTTGCTGGAGTCGAGTCTCAGCTCCTGGTCCTGCCTCTGGCCGCTACTGAGCTCACACTAGATAATCCATCCACTCCCAGGATAGGTATTAACTCTACGGGTTTACCTCTTCGTCCTATGTCAAGTGCTTATAGGTGTTCCTTCTAGGATACGAGGTAGAGTAGCAAGAGGAAGAGGAAACTCATTCACCATCATTCAGTCAGTCACTGTCCTGCCAGAATTGTGCTGACATCACGTCTCAAATGACCCTCTGTACTGTAACATTCTCACCTATCCTTCAGAGTACAGACAGTCTACTTCCCACCTCCAGAACTGTAACATTCTCACCCATCCTTCAGAGTACAGACACTCTACTTCCCACCTCCAGAACTGTAACATTCTCACCCATCCTTCAGAGTACAGACACACTGCTTCCCACCTCCAGAACTGTAACATTCTCACCCATCCTTCAGAGTACAGACACTCTCCTTCCCACCTCCAGAACTGTAACATTCTCACCCATCCTTCAGAGTACAGACACTCTCCTTCCCACCTCCAGAACTGTAACATTCTCACCCATCCTTCAGAGTACAGACACACTGCTTCCCACCTCCAGAACTGTAACATTCTCACCTATCCTTCAGAGTACAGACACTCTGCTTCCCACCTCCAGAACTGTAACATTCTCACCCATCCTTCAGAGTACAGACAGTCTACTTTCCATCTCTAGAACTGTAACATTCTCACCCATCCTTCAGAGTACAGACAGTCTACTTCCCACCTCCAGAACTGTAACATTCTCACCCATCCTTCAGAGTACAGACACTCTACTTCCCACCTCCAGAACTGTAACATTCTCACCTATCCTTCAGAGTACAGGCACTCTACTTCCCACCTCCAGAACTGTAACATTCTCACCCATCCTTCAGAGTACAGACACTCTACTTCCCACCTCCAGAACTGTAACATTCTCACCCATCCTTCAGAGTACAGACACTCTGCTTCCCACCTCCAGAACTGTAACATTCTCACCCATCCTTCAGAGTACAGACACTCTACTTCCCACCTCCAGAACTGTAACATTCTCACCCATCCTTCAGAATACAGACACTCTGCTCCCACCTCCATAACTGTAACATTCTCACCCATCCTTCAGAGTACAGACACTCTACTTCCCACCTCCAGAACTGTAACATTCTCACCCATCCTTCAGAGTACAGACACACTGCTTCCCACCTCCAGAACTGTAACATTCTCACCCATCCTTCAGAATACAGACACTCTGCTCCCACCTCCATAACTGTAACATTCTCATCCATCCTTCAGGGTACAGACACTACTTCCCACCTCCAGAGCTGTAACATTCTCACCCATCCTTCAGAGTACAGACACTACTTCCCACCTCCAGAACTGTAACATTCTCACCTATCCTTCAGAGTACAGACACTCTACTTCCCACCTCCAGAACTAACATTCTCACCCATCCTTCAGAGTACAGACACACTGCTTCCCACCTCCAGAACTGTAACATTCTCACCCATCCTTCAGAGTACAGACACACTGCTTCCCACCTCCAGAACTGTAACATTCTCACCCATCCTTCAGAGTACAGACACTCTACTTCCCACCTCCAGAACTGTAACATTCTCACCCATCCTTCAGAGTACAGACACTCTACTTCCCACCTCCAGAACTGTAACATTCTCACCCATCCTTCAGAGTACAGACACTCTCCTTCCCACCTCCAGAACTGTAACATTCTCACCCATCCTTCAGAGTACAGACACACTGCTTCCCACCTCCAGAACTGTAACATTCTCACCCATCCTTCAAAGTACAGACACTCACCTCCAGAGTACAGTACACACTCTCCTTCCCTTACTGCACAAATCTATACATTAATATTTTATACATCATATACAAAAGAGACTGTAACATTCTCACCCATCCTTCAGAGTACAGGCACTCTACTTCCCACCTCCACCCCTCCAAGACTTATCTGCACAAATACTATACATTAATATTTTATACATCATATACAAAAGTTGTGGAGAGGCGCTGGAAGATGGACCATGAGTGTTAATATTTGATGACTCAAGACAGTGTTGTGAAGGCAGCAACACATTAATCATAGGAAGCTGAATGAATAACTGATAAGGTGACCGAAATGACTACGGTAAATGTCAGATTATTTACGCACATTGACCTCTCAAGGGAGGTGGTGGGCTCTTCATCTCGATAACTGGAGCTATCCTTGGATGTACTGTAATTGCATCTCATTTTCCAGCCTCTGGATAACATGATCTTAACGTTTCCCAATAATACTAATAAAGACACTAACATGTATCTGTCCCGTAGCTCGATTGCTTGAGCACTTAGCTCACACACTGACGTCCGGAGTTCGAATCCCCTCTGGTACGGCTGGAAAACATTAGGGACGTGTTTCCATAAGACACCTGTTGTCCATGTTCACCCATCAGTGTAAAATGGATACCTGGGTGTTAGTGGACTGGTGTGGGTCGCATCCTGGGACAAAACTGACCTAATTTGCCTGAAATGCTCAGCATAACAAGCGGATTTCTATATAGTAGTATGTTATGGATGTCAGCTATGGTCTGTATACATTGTACATGTGGAAAATTGCATTTATCTGAATGTAACTCATTATATTCATAACAGAAAATGATAACAAAGATAATTATTATTTATCACAGTTACATAGACAAGTAGGAATTTGGGACACCTAGGTCGCAAAAATGTCCCCCTTCGATACCTACCACTGTCATATCCACAAGTTGCTCTGGACCTATTAATTAAATGAAATATACATACACCAGGAATACTGGTAAATATATAAATTTGTGGACTGTATATTAAAAATAATAAATGGTTATATATATATACACACAATTACATAACAGAAGGAAAATATATCTTAATATCACTCACCAATTTGACTGGATATTAAGTTGTATCATACTCAGAAAAACCTCACTAACTAAATTTATGAAAACACTGGCCAGAATTATACACAAATCTAGAGAGCTTATCTGAGGTTCCTGGAGCTGTCTTGTCCAGTCGTCTGATATCTCAAGTTATGCAGGAATGCATGTCCAACAATTTCGCCTCCTATTTGAGAGGTGTCAGCCCAATTTTAACCTCTAGAGCACGAAAATTCCTTCCCATTACACTAACGTTGTATCCAATTCAAAACCAAGATGGCCAGTCTCTTCTTTTTTTCGATAACATAATTCTTTTAAAAATACAATATAGGGCATCTATTTACCTATAAATTACCGTATTTCCAGAAAATATATACAGTATTTTCCACACTGCGGCCGGCCGGAGTTCGTTGCTAAACGACTCAAATTGCTCATTTGATAATGGTGGAGGACCTGGGTACATATAGGATCTGGCATCCACACGGCGACATATTACACAAGATTTAATCACCCTTTTTACACTTTGCCATCCTTGTGGAATCCAGAAAGTTTCCCTAATACAATTTAAGGTATCTTGTACCCCACCATGCATTACATTTTTATGGGCATTTAGAACAATTAAATTTGTTAGATGATGAGTTTTGGGCAGTAAGATAGGGTGTTTAGCATAATCACCCAATTCAGCATTTTGTAACCTACCTCTGCACCTAATTACATTGTTCTCTAAATACAGCCCCAATTTCTCTATTATGGAACCTTTCACAATTTTTCTTTCCATCATCAATTTAATCTCATTTCCATAGATTTCCTCCTGTACCCTCTTTATCCAATATTCAAGAGGATGTGAAAACTTATATGATATATTCATCTTGTTTAGAAATTTAAACACCAACTTAGTTACATTGATTAGTTTGGGTAAAGAAGAATACCTATTTATATCAATGGCTAAGGAAGGACAAACTATTGGAGCGGTGGTCACAGTAATTTCAACAGGAGCAATATACGCCTTTTGTACAGGCCAATTAGCTTTATTTACCAACCAGCTCAGTCCTTTAAACCATGATACAGCATTTACAAATTTAGCATAAGGTAAACCTCTAGACATCAAATCAGCTGGATTCTCCTCACCAGGTATATGATTAAAGGTTAACATATGCTGACCCAAACTATTATACTTCTCTTGCATCTGATTAATTTCAGCGACTCTGTTTTGTACGTACACAATTTTACTGTTTCCATTACGAATCCATTGTAAGGATACCTCATTATCAGACCAAATTACAGTGTCGCTAATATTTATCTCCTGCAACTTATTTCTTATATAATTAGCTAATTTGACACCTACATAAATGGCTGTTAATTCCAACTGAGGTAAGGTACGTGATTTAATTGGAGACACATTAGCCTTAGACATAACAAGAGAAATAACACTATTACATTGAAGGTAAGTAACTGCTCCATATACCAATTTTAAAGCATCACAAAAAATGTGGAGTACATTTTCCTCATTTGGATTGGCCACCTGGTGTGGGAACTCCAACATTGGAATTTTTCATAATCACCAATTAATTCATCCCACCTGTTAATGAATTCCTCAGGTAGAATTTCATCCCAAGCACATTTAAGTTTCCATGCTTCCTGTATTAATAATTTCCCTCTTATAGTAAGGGGTGACACTAAACCTAGTGGATCAAAACATTTGGAAACTTCAGCAAGCAAAACTCTCTTAGTTAATTTGTTGGGCATACTGTAATTATTAGGTTTTAACATTAACAAATCTCTCTCAGTATCCCAGTTTAAACCCAATACATTACTACATTTTGGCACTTCATCTCCAGGGTAATCTTTACTTATTTTGTTCTTCAATTTGGAAGAATTACTATTCCATTCTCTCAGAGGCATATTTGCACTTTGCATTATTTTATTAGCCTCTCCATAAGTCATTAACAGTTCCTCTTCGGTTGACGTCACACCCAGGAAATTGTCCACATAAAATTGTTTGTTCATTACTTTACTCAATGGACTTTCCATACATTTAAGGTGTGCATTTATCGTCGCTTGAAGTAGGAACGGACTGGATGTAGCACCAAATAATACGCTCCTAAAGCGAAAGGTTTTCAGAGGGCTAAGTGGGTCACTAGGATTCTCAGGCCATAAGAAGCGGGTACAATCCCGGTCAGCCTCTTGTAAACCCACTCTTAGGAAAGCTTTACTTATGTCAGCCGTAAAGGCATAATGCTTCACTCTGAAATTTAATAAGATATCTCCTAAATTTTCCATCAGCGACGGACCTGTCATCAAACAGTCATTTAAACTAGGTACATTTTTGTTACTCCTGGCACTACAATTAAACACAATCCTCAAAGGAGTGGTCTTAGAATCCTTCTTCACTCCGTGATGTGGCAAATAGTGACCATAAATTTTGGCTTGCTCAGGAGGTACCTCTTCTATAAATTTATTAATTAACTGCTTAGCAATTATATCATTATAGGCAGTTAACAATTCTGGTGTCTTACTCAGTTCGCGGAGCTGAGCCTTTAACTGTCTGTATGCCATTCTGTAATTAGTGGGCAATTCCGGATGGTTCAGTCTCCACGGAAGTCGTACCCAGTATTGTCCAGATTCAAATTTTACATCTTTCTGGTACTGCTCCTGAGTAAAAGAATCGTCTGAACTTTCTTCGTTTACATTTATTCCAATGCTGTCTAATTCCCACAATTTATGTACTGGCTCAACACCATCCTCTATGAAAGAATTATACTGGGGCACGACTTCATGAGTAAGACACACAGTTATGGTATTTGTAGTTTCCTCTAGTCATGAATTATTATTACGAGGAATCCTACCATACATTACATGGCCTCCTGCAGTCTTCAAAAGGGTGACACCACATTTCTTTACCATACCCTTTACAAAGGAGGCATAATAGTCACTACCTATCAAAATATTTATTGGGCCTACAGAATCATCACTTATCCCAGAAGGTGCTAAATTTACATTATGTGAAAGTCTTTCTGTAGCTTTACTTAGCCCTACTGTAGATATTTTCTCTGGAAGTCTATCTACAATTACTGCATTAACACGTTTTTTCTCATTGCCCAACCTGACAGTTACATAAACAGTGTCATATAATTGAGCCCTTTTATCCGAGAGAAA
Organism: Cherax quadricarinatus; assembly: GCF_038502225.1. Classification (NCBI taxonomy): domain Eukaryota; kingdom Metazoa; phylum Arthropoda; class Malacostraca; order Decapoda; family Parastacidae; genus Cherax; species Cherax quadricarinatus. The sequence continues at coordinate 95,460 of NW_027196166.1, read as the reverse complement.
ACCAGATAATTTTAAAGTTGTGGGATCTCCCATCTGTACTTTCATACCATCAAGACATTTACGTTTTATGAAAGTACGCTGGGATCCCTGGTCTAATAATGCAGTTACATTTTTTAATTTATGCCTTTTATCATCAACTTTTACCTGTAACACAGGTAAGGCTACTTCAGCAAAACCATCATTATTAACATTAGCAGCAATTTTTACATTAGCTACTGTTGTGTCAGGATTGTCAACATTATCATTATTATCAACATTATCATATAGACCTTTACACATGACTATATGGTGTCTTCCTTTGTGACATTGATAACAGTTTAATTTGGCATAACAATCCTTTACATTGTGATTACCTAAACATCTGATACATCTGTCAAGTTCCTCCAATCTTTCAACTTTATAATTCCATGAATTGTATGCATTGCAATTCTTAGATAAATGAGTACCCTTGCAGAAAAGACAATCTCTCTTTTCTCTGACTGGTTTCTTATTAACTGGGCTACTCTTAGGAGGGTACTTATTCTTCTTACTTTGTGGAGAATCATTATTTCTGATTCCTGCTACTTGATATGCACCTATGCAACTCTTTTTAGGAAATGAAATTTGATTATTAACGTTGGGATAATTTTTCCCTTTGTGAAACTTGACAGATACCTCAGAGTTATTGTGTATTGCATCTTTAAAATGAGTTAGTTGGCTGGTCTGCAACTGCACAATTAATTCTTGTAGACCTAGTCTTATTTCCTCCAGTCCAAAATAACCCTTGTGATATTTATTCGTGAGCCATTCAAGTGTTTTACAGCTTAATTTATTCTGTACCATGGCACTCAATAACCAGTCTGATTCCTTCAGATTATATTTATTACTTAAAGTTTTGAGAGTGCTCTCCAGTTTAACTCTAAACTGCTGTAAACCTTTGTAAGTGTGATCTGGAGATTTTAAATTAACAATGATATTCACTAGATCCAACCTACTTTGTTCTATATTACCATAAGTGACTTTCAACAAGTCAACTGATTGAACATTAAAGTGGTATAAAATACCGACAGGTTGTTAGGTAAGACACATATGCAACAGTTAGGTATCTTTATTATGAAACGTTTCGCCTACACAGTAGGCTTCTTCAGTCAAGTACAGAAAAGTTGATAGAAGCAGAAGATACTTGAAGACGATGTAATCAGTCCATCACCCTTAAAGTTTTGAGGTGGTCAGTCCCTCAGTCTGGAGAAGAGCATTGTTCCATAGTATGAAACAATATGTTTCATACTATGGAACAATGGGAAATGGGAAAGGCTTGTATGAGTATGTGAGCATCTCCTCTTACCTGTCCTTTGAGGTAAAATAATTTAGTTACACAGGCTAGGTCACTCCTGTTATGCACAGCTGCTTTAAAAATTGACCAAAATTCCTCCCAATTTTCTCCAGGATTAAACACAGGCAAACACAATTCTGGGAGTTTTGGCAAAGACATATTATTTGTTGGAGCAGACTGATTAACTGCCTGGTTTACACATTTTAATTTATTCAAGGCCTGACTTTTACAAGAAATAATCTTTTCCTCTAATTCATAATACTGATTAATCATGAGATCTACTTCAGTCTCATCTACACAGTTTATTAATAAATCTCCTTCATATTTTTTGTAATATAATTTGTATGAATCATATCTATTACCTAAAGCATCTAAATACAATTTTAAATCATCAGTATTCACATTTTCTTGATTCATTAATTCCAAGCACTTATTATATGCCTTGGTTACATGAACTTTTCTAGCTTGTAGTGATGCTTTCTTTACTCTATATTCCATATGTTTGTCTTCTATATTAATTTCCTCATTTTCAGCCATGATGCAATGTATTAAATTCAACTTTATTAATAACACTGACTACAGCTTACAACACTGATACAACTTACCTTTGAATAAATCCCAGCTACTTGAGCTCAGCAATTACATGTAAAAAATTATAATATAAATTTTATATGTACATTAATACAAACTTGGCTCATCAAAATTAATATTATACAAATTAATAAATCCATGCCAGAATTTGGCCTAGCAAAATTAATATACACATTAATAATTAGCTACACATGGCTTATCAATTACACATACACTGATATAAATCTTGGCCAAAATTGGCTTATCAAATTAATATTATACAAATATAAATCTTGGCCAAAATTAGCTTATCAAATTAATATTATACAAATATAAATCCTTGCCAGAATTTGGCATAGCAAAATTAATATTATACACAATATAATCTTTATCCACACTTGTCTTATCAATTACACATACACTGATATAAATCTTGGAAAGACTTGAGCTTAGCTTATCAAAATTAATATTGTAATTATTATAATCCACTACACATTAAGTAAATTTGTGAACTTAACATCCACCTCCTTCTGTCATTTCACATATAATTATTAAGTAATTAACTAATTAATGACTTCACTAATTACCAGTTCAAGAAGGACCAACGGGCAAATTAAATGTGGAAAATTGCATTTATCTGAATGTAACTAATTATGTACATAACGGTAAATCAGTGGTTCCCAAACTGGGGGTAAATTACCCCCTGGGGGTAATTTAACCATTTTTGGGGGGTAATGGAGGGGTGGCAGAAAAAAAGTTATGAATTCTGAAAATCAAGAAAACAATGCGGTACCCAGTATGAGGATTATTGTTAACTTTGTCTTAGTATATAAAGTTGTAAAGTAAACCTATTATAAGTAAGTAATAAAGTTAAACCAAATAACAATAAACATCAAAAACTAATATACAGTATTAGAAAAGAAGAAATATATAGCTAAGTGTGCGGAAACCCAAAAGTATTTTGACAAGTATGCTTCAGGACAAAAGTCACTCAGTAGCCCAGATCGACCTGTCCAGTACGCGTCACTCACTTCCTGAGGCTGCCTCTATTTCACACTGTCAGTTTATCTGTGAGCATCAGCCGAGGTAGACATAAGCTGGTATGTATGTGTACTGCCCTGTGCAGTATATAGTTAGTATTTACCCACTGTTACTGTGAATTTGTAGCTATTATTAATTTTATATATAATGTATGTGTGGTTCTTACGTTTTCAATGGTTTTGCTATGATTAGCAGAGTATGCGAGGCTGTATACGTTCACTGTAGTCTCGCGCTACACGGTGCTCTTGTGCTGACAAGCATGATACTTGCAGCCTGACAATTTTGAATGTATGCGTGTGTGCTTGCATCAGTGAACTTGTGTTAGCTGCCATGCGAGAAATTATGTACCTTGCGTTTTGCAGTGTATGCATGGATATTCTTCTTTTTCTGCAGATTGAACAAGAAAATGTCCAAAAAGCGCACCTACACTGACGCCTTTCTTCGCCATGGCTTTGTGAATTTAACTTCTGGTGGAGAGGATCGGCCACAATGTGTGGCATGTCACAAAGTGTTGACAAATGAAAGCCTCAAGCCATCAAAACTCTCAGCTCACCTCCAGAAGTGCCATCCAAATCTTCAAAATAAGGATCAGGCTTATTTTCAGCGCCAGGCTGTAGCACTGAAGAATATCCAGTTCGGCTCATCTGGAATTCAAGCCCAAAAGCTTCAAGCTGCGGTCGAAGCATCCTACTGTGTTGCATATAAAATTGCCGAACAACAGAAATGCCACACCATTGCAGAGAATCTGATTATGCCTTGTGCATACGAGATGGTAAGCAAGGTATGTGGGGAGGATCAAGCGAAGAAACTGAGTGTCATATCTCTATCAAACAACACCATCCGCCGACGAGTCGATGACATGGCATCAGATATCCTGTCCCAAGTTACAACAGAGATCAAGGAAAGCTCATATGGCAAATTCTCCTTGCAATTTGATGAATCGTGTGACGTAGCCAGTTGTGCTGTTCTCCTTGGGTTCGTCCGTTACGTCCACCAGGACAAGATCAAAGAAGAGTTCCTATTATGCGAGGATCTGCTGACAACCACAAAGGGAGAAGATGTCTTCAATATCATCAACAGTTTCTTTACCAAGAATGGATTGGATTGGAACAGCGTTCAACAGGTAGGAAACGATGTTTATATAAAGTCTAAATTAGTATAAATACAATGAATTACACGGCATATAGTCATATACAGTTTTATTTATTGTACAAGTAACTGTAGTGTAGCTAATATTTTGTACATGATTCACACAAAAAATATCGTGCCTGTCGTACTGAAATACTCAAGTACCGAAATAATTAATTAAAACCATATAATTATAACCCAAAAGATAAGTAACAATGACTAACTGACGCAGTCTATAATAATTTTTCTTTTTATTCCAGGTCTCCGTCGATGGAGCACCGTCGATGATGGGTGGTCATCGTGGATTACGGGGCCTCATACAAGCTATCAATCCAGAAATTTCTGTAGATCACTGCATCATTCATCGGTACTCTCTTGGATCGAAAAGCCTGCCTGGTAATCTGAAGTTAGTGTTTGAAGATGTGTTGAAAATCGTCAACTTCATCAAGTCCAGAGATGTGAATTCGCGCATATTCAAGGAGCTGTGCAAGGAAATGGGAGAGCAGTATCAAGTTCTGCTCTACCACACCGATGTTCGCTGGTTGTCACGAGGCAAGGTTGTACGTCGAGTCATTGAGCTCCGAAAAGCTGTTCAGGAATTCCTGGAACAAAAAGGATCTCCTTTTGCTACCAAGTTCACCGATAAGGAGTGGCTTGCTCGACTTTGTTACTTGGCTGACATATTTGCGGAGCTGAACAGTGGTAATCTGCAACTCCAGGGCCGAAACACGACTGTCATTGATGCCCATCACACTGTGACTGCATTTCTGGGGAAACTGAGACTCTGGATTCGGCGCTTGGAGAAAGGAGTGATCGCCCAGTTTCCCACCCTAGACCAGTTTGTTGAGGAGAATAGTCATGATACTGGATCACTTCTACAGACCATCAACAAAGAAATGAGCGACCATTTGAAGGGGCTTGAAACAAGCATGCATCACTACTTTCCAGAGAGTGACCAAGAAACAGCCACTCTTCAGTGGATCATTCATCCCTTCTCTGTACCTGATGATGCCATTCATGATGATGATTTCCCTGCAAAGGAGGAGTGGATCACAATGCGAGCCAATGAAGCCTTGAAAATCGAATTCCAAAACCAAAATGCAGATTCCTTTTGGATTTCACGACTACCTGACTCGCCAACTCTGTCCAAGAGAGCCTTGAAGTTGTTGGTATCATTCTCAACAACGTATCTGTGCGAGAAGGGCTTCTCAACTGTGCTGGGTATGAAAACAAAAAAGAGGACTCGCTTGAATGTTGCAAACGATGCCAGGCTGGCACTTTCAACCACGAAGCCAAGAATTCCTAAACTAGCTTCAAGTATGCAACTCCATCCATCCCACTGATGTTCTTGACATCTTTGGTAATAGTCATTAGAGATGCACAATGTTCAAATACAATAAATAAAAGAAAATATCTCAAGTGTTTTAATTTAGCCATATATATCAATAATAACAACATTTTGTGAAAGGGGTAACATGCTTTATGTGGCATGTTAAATTGGGTAACAAGCTGAAAAAGTTTGGGAACCACTGCGGTAAATGATAACAAAGATAATTATTATTTATCAGAGTTACATAGACAAGTAGGAATTTGGGACACCTAGGTCGCAAAAATGTCCCCCTTCGATACCTACCACTGTCATAACCATAAGTTGCTCTGGACCTATTAATTAAATGAAATATATATACACCAGGAATACTGGTAAATATATAAATTTGTGGACTGTATATTAAAAATAATAAATGGTTATATATATACACAATTACATAACAGAAGGAAAATATATCTTAATATCACTCACCAATTTGACTGGATATTAAGTTGTATCATACTCAGAAAAACCTCACTAACTAAATTTATGAAAACACTGGCCAGAATTATACACAGATCTAGAGAGCTTATCTGAGGTTCCTGGAGCTGTCTTGTCCAGTCGTCTGATATCTCAAGTTATGCAGGAATGCATGTCCAACAATTTCGCCTCCTATTTGAGAGGTGTCAGCCCAATTTTAACCACTAGAGCACGAAAATTCCTTCCCATTACACTAACGTTGTATCCAATTCAAAACCAAGATGGCGAGTCTCTTCTTTTTTTCGATAACATACTTCTTTTAAAAATACAATATAGGACATCTATTTACCTATAAATTACCGTATTTCCGGAAAATATATACAGTATTTTCCACAGTACATGTACTTGTAGTAAATAAAGATTATTATTATATTATATTATTATTATTATCTGAAAGAGGTAAGCTGACCCGAAAACTGAGGAACCACCTTCACCATCATTCATTCAATCACTGTTCTGCCCAAAGTGCTGACATCACAGCTCAGGTGAACAGGAACAGCAGGTGTAAGGTGACTAACACCCAGGTACCTATTTTAGTGACAGGTAAACAGGGACAGCAGGTGAAAGGTGACTAACACCCAGGTACCTATTTTAGTGACAGGTAAACAGGGACAGCAGGTGAAAGGTGACTAACACCCAGGTACCTATTTTAGTGACAGGTAAACAGGGACAGCAGGTGAAAGGTGACTAACACCCAGGTACCTATTTTACTGCTAGGCGAACAGGGACAGCAGGTGTAAGGTGACTAACACTCAGATACCTGTTTTACTGCTAGGTAAACATGGACAGCAGGTGTAAGGTGACTAACACTCAGATACCTGTTTTACTGCTAGGTAAACATGGACAGCAGGTGTAAGGTGACTAACACTCAGATACCTGTTTTACTGCTAGGTAAACATGGACAGCAGGTGTAAGGTGACTAACACCCAGGTACCTATTTTACTGCTAGGCGAACAGGGACAGCACATGCGAAGTAACTAACAACCAGGTACCTACTCACTGCTAGGTGAACAAGTACAGCAATTGTCTTAGGGAAACATCCTAATATTTCCACCTGTACCGGGGATCGAACCACAACGTGTGAGCTGAGTGCCCTACCAACCCAACTACGGGACACATATTACTATACATAATAACAGCATTTATGTATACCTACACCTAAACAAACATACTTATCACCATCACCAACATTTAATTAAGTTAGTGTTTAATAATGTCCGTTTTCTGTGTTACGATAGTGTTACCATGACAACCGTCCTCTCACAGTTAACCAAAACATAAACAAACTGGAGGGGAAATATTGTAGTGGTTTTTTTGTGAGTTAACTACCTCGTTTGTTCGTTAATCAGGTTGAACTTACATTATATAGGCTCAAATAATGTATGCACATGTCGGGGGTGTCTAATATATCTTTTGTATACTAACTTATGCTCAAATTAGGTATGAAGTTAGTTTTTATTCAGGTCTAATACACAAATTTAAATTCACAGGTGTTGTATGTACTAATGTATGTACAAATAATCCAAGGGTAATTCATGAAAAACACAGAAATACTGCAGCAGGCCTACTGGTTCACCACACCAGGCCTACTGGTTCATCACAGCAGGCCTACTGGTTCATCACAGTAGGCCTACTGGTTCATCACAGCAGGCCTACTGGTTCATCACAGCAGGCCTACTGGTTCACAGCAGGCCTACTGGTTCATCACAGTAGGCCTACTGGTTCATCACAGCAGGCCTACTGGTTCATCACAGTAGGCCTACTGGTTCACCACAGCAGGCCTACTGGTTCATCACAGCAGGCCTACTGGTTCATCACAGTAGGCCTACTGGTTCACCACAGTAGGCCTACTGGTTCATCACAGCAGGCCTACTGGTTCACCACAGCAGGCCTACTGGTTCACCACAGCAGGCCTACTGGTTCATCACAGCAGGCCTACTGGTTCATCACAGTAGGCCTACTAGTTCATCACAGTAGGCCTACTGGTTCATCACAGGCCTACTGGTTCATCACAGCAGGCCTACTGGTTCATCACAGTAGGCCTACTGGTTCATCACAGCAGACCTACTGGTTCATCACAGCAGGCCTACTGGTTCATCACAGTAGGCCTACTGGTTCATCACAGCAGGCCTACTGGTTCATAGCAGGCCTACTGGTTCATCACAGTAGGCCTACTGGTTCATTACAGCAAGCCTACTGGTTCATCACAGCAAGCCTACTGGTTCATCACAGCAGGCCTACTGGTTCATCACAGCAGGCCTACTGGTTCATGACAGTAGGCCTACTGGTTCATCACAGCAGGCCTACTGGTTCATCACAGCAGGCCTACTGGTTCATCACAGTAGGCCTACTGATTCATCACAGTAGGCCTACTGGCCTGTTATAGGCCAGCAAACAACATGTCTACATTGGTTGCAATAAGCACAATTGTATGATCACAGAAGGGGTCAGGAGCTGTGACTCAACCCTTGCTTCCACAGATAGATGAGTACAAGTGGTATGTCTCTCAATGTACATACACTGAAATGGGTTACAGGTAACCCATTTCAGGTACCTATTTACTGCTAGGTAAACAGGGACAGCAGGTGCTGTCCCTGTTTATAAACCTAGCAGTAAATAGGTACCTGGGTCTTAGTCAACTATTGACTTTATTTAGGTGCAGATACACATAAATAGTTACACAAATTAGCATACATAGTAACTTATGCAAAATAACCACAAGAGTTGAATGGTAGCTCTAGGTCTTTTGTGTTGCAGTAAACAGATCATCAGGAGCTTGCAATGTTGTAGAAATGAGTAGGAGATCCAAGCAGATTCATTCAGGGGGAACGTTTTTTCTCAGATTCGATCATAAATGCTCCCCTGAATGAATCTACCAGGACTTCCTACTCATTTCTGCAACATTGCAAGCTCCTGATGATGTTTTGATTGCAACACGAAAGTACTGAGTTGTCATTCAAATCCCCCTGTGGTTATTTTGCATCTTGTATCACTTGTACGTGATTATTGCTTATAGTACATATGTGTCAATTACCTGGGGAAAGAGACCAGAAGGGATTCAATGTAGTGTCTTCCCTGTGGAGCAAATTTTTCTCCAACCCCCGGGGGCGTTGTCCCCGTTCTCAGGGGTCAGCAACCTCTCAAGGGAGCTAAGATTCCTCCTGTTACCTTCCCATACTGTGGAGGATAAAAGGGGGTTATGACCTGTACCCTTTGCATTAGCAGAGATCAAGAAGATCCACATTCCCTGTTATTCCTGAGCTGCTCTAGTTTTAATCCCGGTCTCTTATTCAGTAGTGTCAAAAGCCTTCTTGTAGTCCATAAATACAGCCTCTCTGCACTTAATGACAGAGTTGCGTTCCTAAGATCACATCGGTAAACAAATTCATTGCTAAGCAAGGAGCATACATGTACTATAATGGTAGTGGCTTTGTGTCATCCATCTTTGACATTGCTTAATGTAATTTTTGCACCATTTATAACATTTTTGGTATATTTTTAAATGTTTATACAGTAGTGTACTGTATATTGTAATAAACAGAATATAGGAAATCAGCTCTAATATACATTATTTAGGTAAGCATACTGGTCATAGCCCATCGCAAGTTCAAGTCGTCGGTAAATGAGTACAATCAAACCTCGGTTTTTGTATGCCCTAGTTTGTGTGTAAAACTATAGTTATTCTCTATAAAATGTATTTTTTATTATTCTTTCCGATAAGAATTAGTGTAAATTCAATTAATCTGTTTCAGACACCCAAAAAATATTAACTAAAAATACATTTTATAGAGAATAACTATAGTTTTACATGCAAACTAGGGCATACGAAAGCCAAGGTTTGACTGTACGTTGCTAAGAAGCTGTATACAATCCATTCATCCCTCTCTCTCTCCTTCCTCACTTTTGTTACCGTGTCACAGAACTCTAGTAGGTTTCCGACTTACCGTCTCTAGCTTGTGTTGATTGTTATGAACTTGTTCCTTTCCAGGTGCTCCACCACTCTTTTGATAATCTTCTCTGTAACCTTAAATACTATGCACATTATTGTTCCTAACTATATAATGATTTGCTTACCATTTGACAAAGACAAAGATTTGTTAAATTCATGGTACTGTACTCTATTAAAGAAAATAAGGCACAGTACTGTGACTGGAACAATACAGGAAGGCCCCACTTATACGGCGGGTTAGGTTCCAGGCTACCGCCGTAAAGCGGAAATCGCCGTAAAGTGGAACACCCTTTTTTTCCACTTATAAATGCATACAAACACTAGATAACAAGTTTACACTAACATATATTAAGTTAGCAATAGAACCAGGCATCAAAAAACAATAAAAAGGTACAATACACACATAGTGCACTCATTACTTACCTTAAAATATTTATAGTCTTAATCTAGGGTGAGACAAGTAGTATTTATTGTAAGAAATCAAGTGTGGTATGTATTGTAATAGCCAGGCTACCTTACAGGCCACCCCACCCACACATACTATTCTATGATATTTAAGCATCCCAGAGCGATAAAATGTATATACAGTTCACTCATTACTTACCTTAAAATATTTGTAGTCTTAATGTAGGGTCAGGAGTAAGTAAATGAGATAAAACGAATAAATGAGAGAGAGAAAGAATGAGTACATGAGGTAACAGAAGCAGAGTTATGTAAACAAACCAGGCTCCCACATCTTATATTTATGTTTATTTATTCTATTGTGGGGTGTATTTATCATCTTTTTATGTTATGTATCGTGTTTATTATATAATTTTGAAAAAAATATCATGGCTGGATTAATGAAAATGTGTATATTACCGTAATATACGACATTTAATGAGACTCCGTGACTATTGTTATTATCACCACTTGTGGAAGTCGTCTGCTACCACAGCTCACATTTATGTTTATTTATTCTACTGTGGGGTGTATTTATCTTATTTATATGTTATGCATCGTGTTTATTATATAATTTTGAAAAAAATATCATGGATGGATTAATGAAAATGTGTATATTACCGTAATATACGACATTTAATGAGACTCCGTGACTATTGTTATTATAGCGTCACTTGTGGAAGTCGTCTGCTCACATCTCACATTTATGTTTATTTATTCTACTGTGGGGTGTATTTATCTTATTTATATGTTATGCATCGTGTTTATTATATAATTTTGAAAAAAATATCATGGCTGGATTAATGAAAATGTGTATATTACCGTAATATACGACATTTAATGAGACTCCGACTATTGTTATTATCACCACTTGTGGAAGTCGTCTGCTACCACAGCTCACATTTATGTTTATTTATTCTACTGTGGGGTGTATTTATCTTATTTATATGTTATGCATCGTGTTTATTATATAATTTTGAAAAAAATATCATGGATGGATTAATGAAAATGTGTATATTAACGTAATATACGACATTTAAATGACTCGATGTATGTAAGTTTATTTAGGTACAGGTATACATAAGTATAATTATCAGAGTATATATAAAATATGAAATAACTTTTAAAAACATTTGAAATTTTGGAGTTTCCAGACAAAATGGAGAGACTTAGTGCTTACTGAGCTCATGGAGAATGTTAACAAACAGGGTGGGGCACGGTGACCGTATTAGAAAGTCAGGTGGGGGGAGCCGTATAGCGAGTTTTGGTCATAATTTGAAATGTCCGTATTAGCGGAACGCCGTAAAGTGAAACGCCGTAAAGCGGGGCCTTCCTGTACACGAATAACCCGCACATAGAAGAGAGGAGCGTATGACAATGTTTCAGTCCAAGTCCGACCAAAATGTTGTCATAAGCTTCTCCCGCCTATGTGCGGCATATTTCTGTACTGTACTCTATTGTACTGTGAAATCTCAGTTTTTTGTACTTTGAAATTTTCTTATTCTTTAGGTAATGTAGAACGTCATGATTAGGTACAATGAATTTACCCGTTATGCGCCGTGGGTTATCACCAGAGGGACGCAAGATACGTGAGCGTCACCAGGGAACTCTCACCATTGGCATTCAAGGCACAACAGTACAACCAACTGAACGAGGTAAGTTACTGTATTTTTATTTTACTGTATTTTTATCCAAGAATGAAAGTAACTGCAGATTATTTCTAATTCATTTGTGATATTTCAAAAACTTGATGACAAAACAGTTAAATTTTAGTACTGGGTTTAGCACACATCTTTATGAATATACAGTAGAAAACCCCCGTATCCGTGGATTCAATTTCCACAGTTTCAATTATCCGCAATTTATTGTCTCCTGAAAATAACCCTTAATTTTGCTTAATAATGGCCCCGAAGTGCAAAAGTAGTGATGCTGGCAGTTCTTCAGAACCTAAGAGAAGCTTTGAATTGCTTCTTGATTTATTGTACATAATTTATCAATTAAACTTTATCATAGGTATGTAAGTGAAAAATGGCATATACAGTGGACCCCCGCATAACGATTACCTCCGAATGCGACCAATTATGTAAGTGTATTTATGTAAGTGCGTTTGTACGTGTATGTTTGGGGGTCTGAAATGGACTAATCTACTTCACAATATTTCTTATGGGAACAAATTCGGTCAGTACTGGCACCTGAACATACTTCTGGAGTGAAAAAATATCGTTAACCGGGGGTCCACTGTATATAGGGTTTGCTGCTATCCGTGGTTTCGGTATCCATGGTAGGTCTTAGAATGTATCCCCTGCAGATACGGGGGGACTACTGTAACAGTACTCTTCATGGGGTAATGTGATGTTGGTGATAGGTTCTTCATCCAAGGAACTGGAACTACCTTAGATCAAAGCTGATTACCATTCATTCATCAGGTGCAGTACAACTTATGGGTGTACTGCTTCCTATGAATATTAATACATATTTTAATAATAATAATAATAATAATAATGTTGCATTTAACAGATAGAACTCATCATAACTTTTTACAAGACAATGTAAGGCGACTGCATGAAATACAAGCACGCTGTAAGGAACGAGACAACCACAAACGATCTCAACCATTAAAAGCAACAAGAGAAAGTTCAGCAAGCACCTCTTCATCTGTGAGACAGGTAACTTCTCTACCTATACAGCAGTAAAAAAAAATTATTTTCAGTCTTTCACAAAAGACCTGTGTGTCATGCCAGATTTGTTTTACCAAACTGATGGAATAATTTGTTTCAGGGGAGTGCCTTGGTACCTGTTCGAAACGGCTCTGCTAAACTTGTTAGATGCCAGAATTCAGAACGGGGAGGAAGTGCACATTCAGACTATTTCTCTCTTACGGAGGAACAAATTGAACCTCTAATCACTCAACCCTCTCAGCGTTACCTCTCGGAGCATAGTGGACTAGTTTCATCAGATAACAATGCAATTTCTGATAGTAAATGCAGTGGAGAGAATATTTTAAATTATCCAAAAAACTTAAATCAAGACAATCAGATACTTCTAAAAAACTCCCATATTTCAAATTCTCAACAAAGGTCTAGATCAGGAAGCCCAGTTATTCTCAAGCCTATTACTTCAAAACTCGTGCAAACCATGCCTACATCTGTGGTTCCTACATTAAAACAAACATCTGGGACTGATCAGATGTTTCTTATTGAAAGTGAGTTAACCCAGGGAATGAAGAAAATGAGACTGGATAATTTAATGTCAAAAATCAAAAGTCAAAAACCCTCTTGTGAATTAGATTATAACCTTCATTATAAGACCATTGAGCATCAACATAAGATGTTACTTGACAGTTCTGATAGGTTGAGTTCATACAGAAACTATGATGGGAGTGCAAGAAATGAAATAGACACCCAAAGGTCTGGGATCAAATTGAAAACCCCTGTAGTATCCAGTAGACCAACAAGTTCAAAGATGACACGTGCTCAAAGTTTTGACAGAGATCTATTAAATAAAAAGAATGGAAATATGATTCCAAAATCAAATAAGCCAAACAGTAATCTTAAAAATAATAAAAAGAACTCGCCACATCCCTCATCTCCACACCTTAGGAAGAGATTATCAAAGTCTAATAGTAATCTTGCCCATTCTAATTCTAGTTTGTTTTCTCAAAGTTCCAATCAAGACCAGTCTGGAGGTATAACGGTAGACAGAAGAAAAGTCATCTTATCTCAGAGAACAACTCCTTCACCCAGTTCACCAACAAAAAATGACACAGCCAAAGTTGAAGCTGTCCAGAGCAGCAGGAGCAGTCCGGTAAAGAGTTCTGGCGATGGAGATGATAGAAATATACAGGAATCATCATTGCCATCACATACTCAAATAGATTTCAGTGACTATTACTCTGATGATAAATTACAATATGGTGATGCTGGTGAAGTTTCATTTGATAGGACAGACTCTGTTGGAGATATAAATCTTTGCACAGCAGTATCATCTTGTGACAGGGATACTGATAATCAATTTCAGTCAGCATTACATGAACCAAAAAGTGAAAAGCTTCACCTGAATATACGCCCAGAGAGTACTGGGAGTTTGGTTAATCAAAATATAGATAACAGGATCCTGACAGATGATCTTCGCCTTAATACTTGTGATACACATTTTGATGACTTAGATTTTATACAAGACTTAAGTAAAGATAGTCCCAAAATAATTCAAAATGAAAACAAAGATAGCCATGAAGATGAAGATATTAAAACTTCAACACCTGTGCCAAATTCTCTTCATGACATTCCATTGTGTAGCTCTTCTCCAAAACTATTGAAGGTAAGATTAAACATAAGAGTTGGTTTGCTGTACTCTGTGTACATTACTACCAGTTTAATTTTTGCATTTATCTTTATATTGTATATGTCTGTTTACATCTCTGTGTCACATAATCCGAGATTTTTTATTGGAAAAAAAAAAAGACACTTCACAGAACAGGCTTTCATTGGGGCAATGTTTCGATCATTTAAGATCTTTATCATTAAAGATCGAAATTTCAGTAAAAGTCTCATCTGAAAAATATGTATCCTTCAATATTTTCAGTAGTATGCCATTTAATCTCAGCTTATTCATTATTTCTGCCTTATGTGAGTCAAAGCATATCTATTAAGACAATTATACAGTGGTTTATCCTTTCTAAAAACTCAGCTTCAAATCATCATTATTTTTGAAACGTTTAAAATTATCCCTTGTCAAGTTGGTTTGGCACTTGTACTGCCAGTTGTTGCCGTAACGTAACTATATGTACGTAATGGACTTGCTGTCTTAGAAAACCACAATACTTCCCTCAGGAAAGGTTTGCTGATACCAGTGAGGAGCTCATGATCCAAGGAATTGGACCTGTGCTTCCTTTCCTTTAATCAAACCTGAATACCTCACATTTCCTCATGTACTGTATGACCCCATAAGGGTTTAGTGTTTCCCCCATAATCATTATATAAGATGATTCTCATTGCATGGTATAAGGAATGTAAGTTGGATCAATTTACATTTTGATTACTATTATTACAATAGCAGAGGCAAGAGCATGAGGTTCATGGAACAAGAAAATCAACACTCAGAAGATCACAGTCCCTGAAAAATGTGCACCACCGTCCTGGTGACCTACACCACCATCCTGGTGACCCACCACCCACCTACAAAAAGGGCAAGGTACCAAAGTAAGTTGTATATAGCAAATGATTCTGCTCAAATTAGATTCATGGTGATAAATAAAAAACAATGGGGTTTTTGTTTTCAGTCAAGATGGCTTAAATTTTTTGATTACAACCCCTTCAAGGGAGTGGTAAGGGGCAGCCTTAATGATGGTCAGGGGCTCTTGATATGAGGAATTCATCTGTAATTCCCTTCACTTCCTTGGACCAAACTTGATTATCTGCCATTCTCCAGGTTATGGGTTTAGCACTTCCTCATGACTGTAATAAAAATAATAACCTTGCCTGTATAAGATTTATATTATCAATGATATGATTCCTTCAGATACCTCTTGGCTCGCAAGGAAGAAGAAAAGCGCTTAAAAGAGTTAGCCTTGGCTGTTGACCCAGACTGTCCTCCTGGACATACTCCATTACCTGATCATGAGCGACGTAACACATTACATCTTCTGAAGAAAAGTAAGTGTTTATGACATGTATTAATTTTTGTATTTTAAATGAAATGCTTAGCCACTAGTGGCTTCATCAGACCTAATACAGAGTAAGCTAAAACAGGGTATGATATATATATATATATAGTAAAAAATGCAGGGGACCAGTAGCAAGCAAGGGTGAGGTGAGGCAGGAGATGCATCAGGGTGCAGAAAAATTGGTTGGAGAAATATATGAAATAGGTTGGCTTTGACTAGGACCTCACTGGCATGGGCCAGTATGCCTGCTGCATAACTTCTTCCTGCTCAACATAAATGTAATGGCAGATCCTAGTGTGAGTAATAATCTTATAGGTAG
This sequence comes from Cherax quadricarinatus, assembly GCF_038502225.1. NCBI lineage: Eukaryota > Metazoa > Arthropoda > Malacostraca > Decapoda > Parastacidae > Cherax > Cherax quadricarinatus. Next base: position 79,189 of record NW_027196166.1, on the reverse strand, counting down.
GAGTCTGGGAAAATGAAAATCCCAGAAATTTTTGGATTATGTTGGGCGTTTCAATTAAAGCATTTTCAGCAACTTCCGACTCTGTCGATCATTTCTGCAGATGACAAAATCTGTTGGGTCACTTGATATGTTAACAGTAGACAGAGTCCATTAGTTACAGAATTTTCTGTTATTATGATCACGGCTAAACATTCTCATCTCTATGCACCACATTGCTGTTACTGACCACCTGTTCTTGCTTTGCTGAACCAGTATGAAATAAATACAGTAGTATCTTGCAATAAGAAGCCCCCAATTATTTTTTTAATTGTAAGTGTTCATCTTTATCAAAGTTTTTAAAGCAGCAACAGATGGTGTTAGAAACCCATAAGAGACATAATACTAAATGCATTTGGCTTTGATTTTCATACAAGTTAATTTGTTTGTGGTTTTTCATTAATAACACAAGAGTGTAGAAAATGATACAGGTTTGTAAGGTATAACATTCAAATAATTCTTTCCAACATTTCACGTGGGTCTTATTCCTACATTTCTCAATGACAGGTCAAACTGAAGTAATGAGGGAGCTGTCAACACTACCAGTGGCTCAAGATACACTCAGACTTAAAAAATTACGCCATGATCTGGAGGCCAAACTTACACAGATTGAAGATGGACTGAGGATCTTTTCTCAACCTCAAGTGTATGTCATGAATGATGAGTAAACTTAGTAGATAAAAAAAAATGCAAATTAGGACTGAAGCTATTGAATACAGGTCTTATGTTCAATTGTTCATCCTTCTACTGGTTCCTTGATGCTGGTGAGAGGATCCTGATCCAAGGAATTGAGTGTGTCCTCCTCCTTGGATTGAACCTGATTGCTTCTTGTTACCCAGGCACTGTACAACCTTTATGGGTTTAGCGCTTCCCCTAAATAAAATAATTATAACACTAATATTATACTGTATTGAATATAATTGCATTTTCTAAGTTCTAAGTAAATTTTCTATACAGATTTTTGGGATATATAATGGGAAAGTAGAAATCCCTATTAACTCTACAGACTAGCAGCAAGGTGTATAAGTCTCATCTGGTGTTAGGTTCTCTTTCCAATGCAGTCTTCAGTGAGACTGCAGACTGAGGACAGGGGACACATCTATTCCATCCATAAACACTTGCATGGAGTCCCGTGGCTTGCAATGTGCCAGTGACTAACCATATTCTAATAACAAACCTTTGGCTCAGACCTTAATGGTTTAGACAGGTTTTTTATAATTACAAGGGTGTTTGTATATGCCTCAAATAACATTTCGGTTGAAAATTTAAATGTGGTTTATCTTTTGGTGTTATTAAGTGATACTACTCTTAACCTCTAGAGAAACTTTCGTTTTTCTTTTTGGGCCACCCTACCTTGGTAGGATATGGCCGGTTTGTTGAGAGAAGAAGAAGAAGAAGGAAAAGAATGATTTTATTTGTATTGTGGGTTTAGTGTCTGAGAGTGCTGTATATGATAATCAGTTGCAATTTTTTATCATATGGAGCATTAAAGGCTTTCGGTTATAGCACTTGGTAAATTCCACAACTCTTCCTCACTTTCCTTGTACAGTATGACTGTTAACTGACAACACACTTGCTCACCCACATACACTAGAATTATAATATAGTACTACTATATAGTCACACCTGTTGAACTGAAAACTCAGATTCCTGAAACCATCCCTGTAGCAACATGTATTGTGTTAATTTACTGTATACAAACAAGCCTTGATTTAAGCACTCCCTTTATAAGATGTCACATTGAGGTCAAGACAGTGTATTATTCAGTGTTTTATAATTTTTGCAAAAAACTTTTAACATAATCACTTATTTCAAAAATTTTAAGAAACTCTATGACATATTTCAATAAAGGCTTGATATGAATCGTCCTAACCTATATTTGATGATAATTAAATGTATTATTCAGTGTAGTAATATCTTTTGTAAAAGGCAGAATGTTTAATATGCTTATGGTCTTTTATAGAATCAACCCATTTTTGAAAGAGGCTAACCTATACTGACAGAAATTTTCACATTCAATAAGCCATATGTAACAGCAGATGATGCTGTGGCTTAACACTTCCTGTGTTTATAGTGTCTGTCATGTTTTGCTGACATGCAAAGAGGGAGAGATGATTGGTAGTGTTAGTGTAAGAAAAGATTTTATTAGTGACCCAGATAGTTACCATTCACTTGCTGAAATGTCTTCCCTACTTAGTCCTATGTAACATCAGTATTTGCCACTTGGATGCAGTAAGCTTTTACTCCCACCAGAATCATCTGCCTTAATGCTCATCATTCACTTACATAAGAGAAGTTAACTTTTAGTAGTAAAAATTACAGAGCAAGAATGTGAAAGTGGCACATACTAAGCGCAGAGGCTTCAACGCTCATTAAGCATGTGTAAAATTGGAATGGCAGAGAGTGGTCTTTGGGATTTGATGAGCTGAAACAGTGTGAGCACACTAATACTGCATTTTATGAAGGGAATCAGGAAAACCAGTTAACCAGGATGGAGTTTAGGTGCAAAGTAGAATACATACCTGCATTTTAAAAGATGGTTTGGGATGTTGCAGTTTAGTGGGCCATCATTGGATCATTGATGTTGGTGCCTTCCTGAAAATGCTGTTTTTTTCTGTATTGCAACATTAGAGAATGTTTAAGCAGTTCATTAACTTTCTTGTGTAGAACATTCCCTTACCTTCATAGTGTTCATTTCTCTCTTTTTCTAAATGCTACTGTATTATACACACTCTTTGCATTATGTATTTTAATTTTCTTGACATCATTTCTAATAAACAAGAAATTACTGTTTATTCTTATGGAATACTTAGTAATTTCTTGTTTATTAATATTTGTTTATATGGTATGTATTTTTAAGTGTTCCAGTACATTTTCTTTTTCTTTATCAAGTTTGTTACATTCATGATGCAGCGACATTCTCATTTCCTTGTTTATTCTGTCGTATGCAATATATTTCATGTAATGTTAGTAGAATTACTGACAATATGTTAGGTAAATGGACACAAGTGCAACTAATGTGACATTTCACTGTGTCAGGCCATTACAAACAATACAAGGACACAGTGGGCAAATATAGGTATTAGAGTGAGCTTGACAAAGCTCCTGTAGAGTGAATCGTTGACACAATACAATGTCGCATTAGTTGCACATGTGTCCTTTTACCTAAAATACATTTTAAGTTGAAATTCACATTATTAAACTCCTGGTGATAGGCATTTCTTTATGGTGCAAAAAATTTATTAATGCTGGTTTGTACTTCAGTTTGGTGCTTTAAATATGTTTGTATGTGAGATTTAATGTACCATATTGTGGAAAGCTTAAAATGGGCATCTATTTTGTTAGGATAAGAGTCTTATTTTGCATAGAGATGTGACCATTCAAAGCATATAATATAGGCATTAGTAACTTGTCAACATAGAGGTATTATCTTCTGGTGTTTGTTTCATGGACTACTATTTTAAGAATTTGAGAAGGGTTATCTTAATATTTCCAGCTAATTTTGTTTCTGTTAGTTCTTCTCAACACTTCTGCATACATTAACATCTGTAAGAATGAATAATTCAAAGAGCAGTCTTGCTATATACTGTGTATTAGATTCAGAATTTTAGAAAAATTGAAAATACCCTACAGTTTATTAATGTTTTTCCTTCCTGTTTTGTCTTTGTACGATGTAGGACCCCATCAAAACCTGTCTGTTTTTCTGTTTTTGACAGAGATACAGTAATACTTTTTGCTCTGATACATACTCTGTCCTAACATATACTTGGTACTCTGCTCTGACACACAGTCTGCTGTAACATATTCTTTGATAACATGGACAGTACTCTTTACTCTAACACTCACACACTGCATTGAAACATTTTTTCCTTCCAATCCAGTTCTTCCTCTGCTGTTCTCTAAACTGTCTTTCTAAATCTTCATTATCCTACCAAAAGTTTTCCAATATCCTTTGCTAATTTTACCTTGTTTAGCCATGTCATGTACTGTCCATTGTAACTTGCTTTTATCAGCATACTAAATTGAGTATATATGATAAAAAGTTACGTGAACAAGTTGATGGATACTGATTAGTATCTGTTTAAAACTGTTCATTGAATACCTAATGACTGCCTTATATCTTGTAATATAAAATGAAGTGAAGCAATAGTTTTTTGTACATTTTTGACATTGGAAAATTATATTTTTTTATATGACTGCATATATGCACTGATATATGTATTTTGTGTATCTTTGTAGGAACCCAGACAAGTTTTTATGCTGTTGTTTGACCCTTTTAAACTTAGGTAGGTAATTATTCATATACAGTAAACTAGAGAGAAAGATAAATTTTGAAAAAAAAAAATGTTAGAAAAGAGAAAATAAGAACCAAACCTTTTATTCAAGATTGTAAAAGCAAGGTAAATGTAAACCGTCAAGAATGACGCTCACTGTATGAATTGTCACTTTAGAGGAAAAATGTAAGGTAGTAAATTTGAAGCCACAGGGGACGTGTACAAAAGAAAAGATCATCACTGAATAGGATTTAAAGCTCGCTCACTGAAGCTTTGACACGAGTCAGACATTCGCCTGCTGACAGAGGGAGGCTGCGACTTGACGATGTCGACCTCTTCTCTGATTTCAACTCTGTCGAGAGGATGACATCGTCAAGCTGCAGCCTCCCTCTGTCGGCAGGCAATTGTCTGACTCTTGTCATAGCTTCAGCTTCCCTACAGAAGCTATTATTGGACTTTAATCAAAATAAAAGCTGTAGAACCAGACGAGATATCACCCTAGATTTTGAAGTTCTTTGCAGAGTCATTAAAGTCTTCTCTAGTCAATAAAAAAAAGCAAACTATATACGTACGTACAAAATAATGTAGGAAGCCTTAGTTGATTATAATATCACTGAACTGGAAAGGGAAATGTGTGAAATGATAAGTTCTGGAGTATTTAAAGAAAAAGGCACTTTAGATGTTGCAGATTTGAACCCCAAAGACCCAGTTGAAATGGACAACAATGAAATATCCAAAGAGGACTTAAAGTAGCTAATGCTAAGTGTGCTGACGGACATGTATGCTTCTTTGTTAATACTGTTCCTGTAGTTTATAATGATGATGATAATAATAATAATATGCTGGTTGGATTTTACTAGAATGTGCAGAAAACTAAGCTATCAACTCTGGAAATATGGAATCAATACATACAGCCCTGTACACTCATCACAGCCCAGAAAGAAATACTGTGAAGGCTGGAGCATACAGCAAGCATGTATGACCATGTTAGATCAGGGTCAGTAGAGAAAAGTTGTTTAAAAGATTTGATGTGCTGTTGGAGTGTGAGGATGGTGACATTTTTAAAGGGATTCCGGGAAACTGGTTAGTCAGACTTGAATTTGAAGGTCAGAAGTACAGTGCTTGCACTCTGAAGGAGATGGGGATCTTACGGTCCATTGGGTTAACTGAATTGTGGTGTCAGCACATTTTCTGGCTAGATAGCTACCGAATGAGTGATGATGAATATTTCCTTATTTAAATCACCCTACCTTGATGGGATATAGCGAATGTGGTAATTTTTTAATGTAATGTACAGTATATAAGTAATATATTTACTGTATAACTAACATAAACATCATAGTGTCTATCACCGAGACTACAGTATCCATTTGTGACTTGATAAATGTGTACGTACAGAAATAAAGAAAATGAAATGAGAAGAGGTTGGAGAAACTTTTCTGGAAGGTAATACTGTATAGTCATGGGGAAGTGCTAAACCCAAGGGGGTCACTTAGTGCCTGGGGGAATTAACCCCTAAACAGTCCAAACGTATATATACGTCCACTCGCGTAGCGCCCCAGATTTTTTGAGAAAAAAAAATTGTTTTTTTTAATAGGAAAAAAGAGCATATGGTACCCAGGCATCCCCAATTATTTTAATGTGGCACACAGTGAGTGCGCACACCCATTCTCTCATGTCTAGGCGACTCAGGCTTATCGTGGCAATGATGAATGAATGACAAAGAAAACATATATACATGTATATGTTTGGGGTGCTACGCACGTGAACGTATACATACGTTTGGACCGTTTAGGGGTTAAAGGTAATAAAGTTTGATTTGAGGAAAGGGAGGGTAGCTCAAGTTTCTCACATTCTGAAAGAGAAGGAAGGCAGGCTTTGTGAAGAAGAAATGTATGTAATACTGTATTGAATGAAATATAAATTAAGGAAGATAAAGGCATATAAAAAGTGACTTACACTGTGTAGTAATTGTTATATCTACTAATAATATAGACTAGATAATGTAAGTATTTATAATAAGGTGTTTTTATACTTTGACACTGTAGTGGCATGAATTACAAGACTGTACAAATACAATATTTTAAGAATTTGTATCCAGTAGTATTGAGAATGAGTAATACGTAATTATATTTGAAACTGTCTCAGATATTTTTTAGTACACAAGAAGACAACAAAGATATTAATTAATGTTATAATAAATAGATATAGAACTGACTGTTCTCATAGCAGTTTTACTAAACAACAGAAATACAGCAATTTATATATTGTTAATATAGAACTGTTTGATAAGTCTTAACATTACTATAATACTTATATGCAAGCCATGAATAATGAGTGCCCGTACATTTATGTATCTTTTGAGGCACAAATTGTATTGCAAAGATTCAATATTTTATGATTTTTCTAAGGGGATATCTTGATGTTGATGAAGGGCTCTTGATCCCAGGCACTATGACTCCTATGAGGTTAGCACTTCCCCATAAATATAGTAATAATAATATTCTAAGGTAGTTATATGTAAATGTGTGTGAGGAACACCAGCTGTACATTTTGCACCTTCAGCTCAGACAGTAATGATTTAAATTGTACATGTAAGCACTGTACATATTGACACATTATTCCTTCATTTATGAAGAGTGTATTTTTCATGAAAGTAAAAATGAACAAGTTTGTTTCTGCTTGGTCAGTCTTCAACATCCAAAAGTAGGTCAAATTTATCAACAAAAGTTGAAAGATTTTGCAGAGGTTGTGAGCCAAACATTGTGGCGTCTATGTTGGAATGTCTGCAGTTAGCACCAACAACCTGGCTGATATTGCCATCAACTAAAAAGCCCAGTCTGGGATTGGGATGGCTGTGGGGGCAGTGAACCCTGGAACTGTCTTCACATAACCTTCAGGTCAGTTTGTTTTATCCTCTGAGAGTTATGAAATACTTTATACTGTACATATTTAAAAAGTTAATTGTTCATGAAACTATAGAAATAACCAACTGATATGAAATCCAACAAGTTTACCCCATGTGAGGATTAAGTCCATAATGTGGATCACAAATGAAGACCAGAGGAGGTACAACTATGGCGGTGATGGGTTTCAAACTCATGCTCAGTGAGAACAAGGGAGTACTGTACCATATTTAGAATGAATTAAGAAGAAAATTATATTGCACTACTATGCTAGTGAATAATTTGAATATGGAAAATGAACAATATAAATGCTTATAAAGTTTAATTTTTCATATTTATAAATTGTATACTTTATATACATGTACTTTACTATGTATACATAAATTTTTCATGTTTTAAATTGGTTGCTAAATATGTGTAAAAAGGAGTAACATATCAAAACTATCATTTATTGTAAAGTGGCAAGACTAACAGTATATGATACTATACATATGTTATATAATTTATCAAATAAAAATTTGGAGATTCCAAGTACGTACGTATATTATTTGTACCTGTGAATATTGAAATATCTTCATTCCCAAAGCTTGAGATTATCTACATAGATAACAGTTTTATTATTAGTGTGTTATTAATTAAACCATATAGATATTACAATGCTGGGTTAGCAGCTTACAGAATAAAAAATGCACAGCATTTTGGACAGACCTTAATTGTGACTAACCTATTAAAGCATTTGAGAAGTCCCTTGTGTTGTATTCATAATTTCAGACAAGACACTCCAAGTAACTTAAATTTATTAAGTAATATACATATTTATTTATTTATTTTTTATTTATTTCCAATTTGTGCACACATACAGAGGTACAAAAAAAATATAGATAAGAGCAGTATGCCAAAGCCACTTATACTATGCATAGCATTACGGGCTGGCTTAAAATTAACTTAAGATTAACTAAGCAATGATTATTATTATTATTATAATCAAAAAGAAGCGCTGCTACTAAGCAATGATGAAATCAGTGATAAAACATTAATGTAAACAGATAACTATAAAGCACAAGTGAGTATTACAAAGACAGGTCATATGGTTGCATTCAGTTAGGTAGTGATTCTGTTAGGTAGTGTATTTAAAAAATAATAAAGTTAGATTGGGTTTTAGGTTTAACATTTATGTGATATAATTGTGAGAAACATTTAAGATATACAATTTATAATGTTCAGTTATTCAGTATTTATTTGGTTTTGGGTGAGTAAGTAATCTTTGAGAAGAGACTTGAATTTATAAACAGGTTGTGTTTCTTTTATATTTACAGGTAATGAATTCCAGATTTTAGGGCCTTTTATGTGCATTGAGTTTTTGCATAGTGTGAGATGGACACGAGGAACATCAAAGAGTGATCTGTGCCTTGTGTTATGGTCATGTGTTCTGTTGAGGTTGGCAAGGAGATGTTTGAGGGGAGGGTTAATATCAGAGTTAAGTGTTCTATGTATGTAATAGGTGCAGTAATAAGTATGGATGTTTTGTATGGTGAGTAGGTTTAGTGTATTGAATATTGGTGGAGTGTGCTGCCTGTAGTGAGAATTTGTTATCATTCTAACTGCAGCCTTTTGTTGGGTAATTAGTGGTCTGAGATGGTTACTTGTTGTTGAGCCCCATGCACAACATATGATGATTACTTGATACTGTATTCCCAAAATGGTGATAATAAATATTACTTGCTGTTAGACGTACAATAATCAAACTGTTATTAATGATGTAAAATTAATACTTAAAAAGATAGTAAAAACTAAACTAGAATCTATTAAACAAAAGTACATGATAATTTGATGCATTCAGCATGGCATGAAAAAAAGTGGATCTAGTACCAGGAGGGATAACAAAAGTTTTGGTATAGATCACAAAAATCAATGTCCTTATGTTTAACTCAAGACTAAGAGTAACAATTAAATGTTTAATAGTCATTTAACTAATTAACTCAGAGAAATGACCCTCTTGGTGCCCCTGGTGAGTCTAGGTTAAAAATCATGGGTGAGGACCAGGATCCTTGGAATAATAGTAATGAAACGTAAGTCTGAGAATAGCAAGTAAAACTTTTACTGTTAGCTACCATTGAATGGGGAGGTGCCTTGATGCAGTGAAGGACTCTTGATCCAAGGAATTAGAAATGCCCTTTTCCGTAGATCAAACCTGATTACAGTACCAGCCATTACTCAGGCACTTTATTACCTCTATGATATATTTATGGTAGTGAGTACAATAAATGTTTTCATGATATACAGTATTTATAATCAGCAAACAGTAATACATATGTAGAAGATACAGCTATTTCATGCTAGATGTATCCAGCTTTGTGGAGGGATGTGGGAGCATGGATGTAGGGTTGAAGAGCCAGAGAGTGAGGGAGAGAACATAGAGACTGGTGAGGAGCTGAAGTATGATGGGAGTAACTAGGGGTGGCAGGAACAGGCAAATTAACAGACTGGCAGAGCACCTCATCACCTCTACGAGACGGGTGTATGGAGGATCGTCGTACACCACCCCAATGCAGCCCAAGGTTACCACCACCACCATACTGTACACAAACACCTCCACTGGTGTCCCACTCTGCACCGCCCAGGAGAAAGTGGATTAGCATTAGTCTCATTTTATATGAAATTCTACTAAACTCTGTACTGGCTGCTCATTAACATCAATCTTTTTTCCATGTTTGATATACTGTAGATGAGTTTCTCTTCCTTCTCCATTCAGTCAGTGGTTTTTGTATCTCAGCATCAAGTCAATCAATGACATATCTATATCTGCATTTGAGAGAAGGATCAAAGACACTATGAACTGTGAGAAAGAATCTACATTATACGAAGCTGCTGGAAATAAGGCATATTCCAGACAGTTGGAATAGAGTAAATGCCATTGAAATAATCAAGAAAGGAGCGACAAGCAGTATTAAACCACAGGCCAGTATCTTTGACATTTATATTATTTTGGAGAAAATAATGAATGTGGTAGAGCACTAGGAGAGGAATGGAACTATAAAAACTGCCAGTAAGGGTTTACAGTAGGTAAATTGTGTTTCTATGCTGGGGCAACAGAGACTAGGCAGGAAAGAGACGGATGAGTGAACTTCATTCAGTTGACACTGTTTCCTGCAAGAGACTAAGGTATAAACTGGGAGAGCAGACAGAAATAACAGAAAATGTACTTCCTGAATTAAGAAATAAAAAGTGAAAAGAGGCAAAATTCTGAAAAGGTAAGAGGTATACTAGAACAGGTACAAAAGGATCTGGACAACCTGCAGGAAGGGTAGCCTTGTTTGCAAGATTTAGTACATTGTTGTTCACGATCAGTTTGGAGTCAATTTTCACCCCAAGGATGTCAACCTTATCCCTGGATTCCAACAGATTCCAATACTTATGCACGCACATGCACACACACAGCTATCACTTGACCCCTGCAACCACAATTATGTGAGTACACACACACACACACACACACACACACATCCCTTGAAACTGGGCAACTACCTGAGGTATGGAAGACGGCAAATGTAGTTCCCATTTTTAAAAAAGGAGACAGAAAAGAGGTGCTAAACTACAGACCAGTGTCACTGATGTGTATAGTATGCAAAGTCATGGAGAAGATTATCAGGAGAGTGGTGGAGCACTTAGAACGGAACAAAAGTATAAATGACAACCAGCATGGTTTCATGGAAGGCAAATCCTGTGTCACAAACCTAATGGAGTTTTATGGTAAAGTAACAGAAGTAAGAGATGAGAGAGAGGGGTGGGTTGATTGCATCTTCTTGGACTGCAAGAAGGCCTTCGACATAGTTCCTCACAAAAGATTAGTGCAGAAACTAGAGGATCAGGCACGTATAATGGGAAGGGCACTTCAATGGATCAGAGAATACCTGACAGGGAGGCAACAGCGAGTCATGGTACGTGATGAGGTATCACAATGGGCACCTGTGATGAGCGGGGTCCCACAGGGGTCGGCCCTAGGACCAGTGCTATTATTGGTATATGTGAACGACATGATGGAAGGGTTAGACTCAGAGGTGTCCCTGTTCACAGATGATGTGAAGTTAATGAGGAAAATTAAATCAGATGAGAATCAGGCAGGCCTTCAAAGAGACCTGGACAGGCTGGACACGTGGCCCAGCAACTGGCTTCTCGAATTCAACCCTGCCAAATGCAAAGTCATGAAGATCGGAGAAGAAAAAAGAAGACCACAAACAGAGTATAGGCTAGGTCGCCAACAACTGCAAACCTCGCTCAAGGAGAAAGATCTTGGCGTGAGTGTAACATCGAACACGTCTCCGGAAACACACATCAACCAGATAACTGCTGCAGCATATGGGCGCCTGGCAAACCTGAGATTAGCATTCCGATACCTAAGTAAGGAATCTTTCAAGACACTGTACACCGTGTACGTCAGGCCCATACTGGAGTATGCAGCACCAGCTTGGAGCCCGCACCGGGTCAAGCACGTTAAGAAATTAGAGAAAGTGCACAGGTTTGCGACAAGGTTAGTTCCAGAGCTAAGGGCAATGTCCTATGAAGAAAGGTTGAGGGAAATCAGCCTGACGACACTGGAGGACAGGAGGGATAGGGGAGACATGATAACGACATACAAAATACTGTGTGGAATAGATAAAGTGGACAGAGACAAGATGTTCCAGAGAGGGGACACAGAAACAAGGGGTCACTCTTGGAAGTTGAAGATTCAGATGAGTCACAGGGATGTTAGGAAGCAGTTCTTCAGTCATAGAGTGGTCAGGAAGTGGAACAGTCTGGCGAGCTATGTAGTGGAGGCAGGAACCATACACAGTTTTAAGACGAGGTATAATAAAGCTCATGGAGCAGGGAGAGAGAGGACCTAGTAGTGTTCAGTGAAGAGGCGGGGCCAGGAGCTGAGTCTCGATCCCTGCAACTACAATTAGGTGAGTACAATTAGGTGAGTACACACACACACACACAGGTACCTTACTCAAGGAGAAAGATCTAGGGGTGAGTATAATACCGAGCACGTCTCCGGAAGCACACATCAACCAGATAACTGCTACAGCATATGGGCGCCTGGCAAACATGAGAACAGCATTCCGATACCTCAGTAAGAAATCGTTCAAGATTCTGTACAATGTGTACGTGAGCCCCATACTGGAGTATGCAGCACCAGTTTGGAACCCACACCTAGTCAAGCACATCAAGAAATTAGAGAAAGTGCATAGGTTTGCAACAAGGTTAGTTCCAGAGCTAAGGGGAACATCCTACGAAGAAAGGTTAAGGGAAATCGGTCTGACGACACTGGAGGACAGGAGGGTCAGGGGAGACATGGTAACGATATACAAAATACTGCGTGGAATAGATAAGGTGGTTAGAGACAGGATGTTCCAGAGATGGGACACAGAAACAAGGGGTCACAATTGGAAGTTGAAGACTCAGATGAATCAAAGGGATGTTAGGAAGTATTTCTTCACCCACAGAGTTGTTAGGAAGTAGAATAGTCTGGCAAGTGATGTAGTGGAGGCAGGAACCATACGCAGTTTTAAGACGAGGTATGATAGAGCTCATGGAGCAGGGAGAGGGAGGACCCAGTAGTGGTCAGTGAAGAGGCGGGGCCAGGAGCTGTGTATCGACCCCTGCAACCACAATTAGGTGAGTACAGGTGTCTATGAATCGACCCCTGCAAGCACAATTAGGTGAGTACACACACACACACACACTCTTGCACTGTTTATCGACCCCTGCAACCATAACTAAGTGACTACACTCACTCTGTATTGACTTCTCAATAAAAATTATATACTAACAACAGAGAGTTAGATTTTACAATGAAAATCTCAAGAAATAATTAATATAATTAAAATTATTAATAAGTGATAACAGTGGGTAGGGGATGTGTCGATCAAGTGTTTACATTGAAGCATATATGTGAACAGTATTTAGATCAAGGTAGGGAAGTTTTTATTGCATTTATGGATTTAGAAAAGGCATATGATAGAGTGGATAAAGGAGCAATGTGGCAGATGTTGCAAGTATATGGAATAGGTAGTAAGTTATTAAATGCTGTAAAGAGCTTTTATGAGGATAGTGAGGCTCAGGTTAGGGTGTGTAGAAGAGAGGGAGAATACTTCCCGGTAAAAGTAGGTCTTAGACAGGGATGTGTAATGTCACCATGGTTGTTTAATATATTTATAGATGGGGTTGTAAAGGAAGTAAATGCTAGGGTGTTCGGGAGAGGGGTGGGATTAAATTATGGGGAATCAAATTCAAAATGGGAATTGACACAGTTACTTTTTGCTGATGATACTGTGCTTATGGGAGATTCTAAAGAAAAATTGCAAAGGTTAGTGGATGAGTTTGGGAATGTGTGTAAAGGTAGAAAGTTGAAAGTGAACATAGAAAAGAGTAAGGTGGTGAGGGTGTCAAATGATTTAGATATAGAAAAAATGGATATTACATTGGAGAGATGGAGTATGGAAGAAGTGAATGTTTTCAGATATTTGGGAGTTGACTTATCAGCGGATAGGTTAATGAAGGATGAGGTTAACCATAGAAATGATGAAGGAGAAAAGGTGAGTGGTGCATTGAGGTGTCTGTGGAGACAGAAAACGTTACACATGGAGGTAAAGAAGGGAATTTATGAAAGTATAGTAGTACCAACACTCTTATATGGGTGTGAAGCTTGGGTTGTGAATGCTGCAGCGAGGAGGCGGTTGGAGGCAGTGGAGATGTCTTGTTTAAGGGCAATGTGTGGTGTAAATATTATGTAGAGAATTCGGAGTGTGGAAATTAAGAGATGTGGAGTTACTAAAAGTATTAGTCAGAGGGCTGAAGAGGGGTTGTTGAGGTGGTTTGGTCAGTTAGAGAGAATGGATCAAAGTAGAATGACATGGAGAGCGTATATATCTGTAGGGGAAGGAAGGCGGGGTAGAGGTCGTCCTAGAAAAGGTTGGAGGGAGGGGGTAAAGGGGATTTTGTGGGCGAGGGGCTTAGACTTCCAGCAAGCTTGCGTGAGCGTGTTCGATAGGAGTGAATGGGGACGATTGGTTTTTGGAGCCTAATGAGCTGTTGGAGTGTGAGCAGGGTAATATTTAGTGAAGGAATTCAGGGAAACCGGTTATTTTAATATAGCCGGACTTGAGTACTGGAAATAGTAAGTACAATGCCTGCACTTTAAAGGGGTTTGGGATATTGGCATTTTGGAGGGGAGTGTTATATATCTTTATATATGTTTCTGAACTGTTGTATCTGGGCGCCTCTCCAAATACAGTAATTATGTGTGAGTGAGGTGAAATTGTTGAATGACGATGAAAGTATTTTCTTTTTGGGGATTTTCTTTCTTTTTGGGTCACCCTGCCTTGGTAGGAGACGGCCGACTTGTTGAAAAAAAAAAGAAATGTGACTTTCATCACTCTCAATACTTTTCCACAACAGATAATGGTCAGGGAGACAGAGAGACAGGTAAGGAAGGGTGTGTTAGGTTAGGTAGAGAGACAGGTAAGGGTGTGTTAGGTGAGGTAGAGAGACAGGTAAGGGTGTTAAGTAAGGGTGTGTTAGGCCGAGGTGAAGAGGTAGGTAAGGGTATATACGTACCAAAGGAGCTATCAGTAGATTGGTGAGGGTGAGGATAGCCAAGAAGTGCATGAGGACATAGCAGTGAGTGAATGAGCTAGCCTTCACCTTACGATACACACGACACCCGCGGATCTGAAACATACAAGTGGAAATGGAATAGTCTGGAAAGTGATGCAGTGGAGGCAGGATCCATACATATCTTTAAGAAGAGGTATGATAAAGCTCATGGAGGAGGGAGAGAATGAACCTAGTGGCGACCAGTGAAAAGGCAGGGCTAGAAGCTGTGGGTAATTATAGCAGGTGATTATAGAGGCAGGGCCAGATGCTGTGGGTGATTATAGCAATCCGCTTTGATTACCTTTGTAAAAAAAGGTTAGACAAATTGATGAATGGGAATGGTTGGGTGTGAGTAGGACCTGCCTACCATAGGTTAGCCAGGAACCAGGACAAGTGTTTCCTGACATGGGTCTTAGTCATATGACGGCCCCATAAAGGACCCCAATGGGAATAAGTCAATCTGACTTTTTTGGGTTATCCTATGTTCTCTGCACATATGCTGCTATGTATGATAATTCTATGTAACTGTATTTGTGTATACCTGAATAAACTTACTTACTTATGATCCTATGACTGAGGCCTATCATTAGTTTACCAGTTCTTTCCTAAACAAAAAAAAAAGATAAACACACCATGTGTTTCTCTACGAGTGCCAAAGACCTGTAAAATACTTCGAAATTTCTTTAAAAGCCATTTTATTTATGTATCCTTCGCATGGGAGGTTTGTAAGATAAGATAAGATAAGATTTCGTTCAGATTTTTAACCCCGGAGGGTTAGCCACCCAGGATAACCCAAGAAAGTCAGTGCGTCATCGAGGACTGTCTAACTTATTTCCATTGTGGTCCTTAATCTTGTCCCCCAGGATGCGACCCACACCAGTCGACTAACACCCAGGTACCTATTTGCTGCTAGGTGAACAGGACAACAGGTGTAAGGAAACGTGTCGAAATTTCCACCCGCCGGGAATCGAACCCGGGCCCTCCGTGTGTGAAGCGGGAGCTTTAGCCACCAGACCACCGGGCCACCTAAATGAGGATTAACACTGACTAGTGGTATTAGTACATTTACTAAGGAGACTCATCCCCCACCGGGAAGGTGATTAACCCAGTGATTGATAAAGCCCCTGGTGGACGAAACATCCCATTATTAAGGTTTTCCCTGGATATAAGTGTCTGAAAAACTGGTGTCCACTCACGTCAGGTTTGTCTTTGTCCCAGCCAGTCCAGGGTGAACCGGGCATCCAGCTGGGTCCTTTGACCAGAGTACTCAGCCGCTCCCTCCATGTGCTCATCCCTCGAGCCTTCTCCAGGGCCATCTTGAGGTAGAATACCTGTGAGTGCACAACACACACTGCTCTCATACCGCTTCTTGAATACAATTATGATTATTATTACTGCCGGAACTCGTTATTTCTAGGGTCATAACAGTGCTAAAATACCACACTTGGTCATATGTGATCCATAATATAAGTAGAGTGAACATTTTATTTAAAAACGACGTTTTGCTTGGAGATTAAACATTTTTCAGTCCACGGATAAAAAAAAGCTTAGTTATCTTAAATCAAATTTCCATGCAGCTTATTGTATCTTCATTCCAGTGATTCAATTTAAATTTGTACATTGGTACTGAAGAAACACAAAATGTTCTAGGAATGTATTAAAATGAAGTAATCGTGTATTTTCTTAGATAACTATAGGCCTACTGACCTACACTAGGCAGCTCCCTCTCAATCCCAACCCTTCTGCTGTATACTGTGTTTCTTCAACCTAGCTTAAAGCTACCCAGGGTGTTACCTTCACTGATTCTACTTACCACACTCATCGCTGTGTGACCCTTCCAGGTTAAGCGCTTAATAATAATAATAATAATAATAATAATAATAATAATAATAATAATAATAATAATAATAATAATAATGAGCCGTACATCTACGATCACTTGTGTAATTATTAATGGCTTGCTGCATAAGACACAGGTGCAACACTTAGGTGACAGAAATATTTTGCCTGCACAGCAGTCTGCTTCAAATACACAGATGATTTTATTACTAGAGACCCTTCAAGGAAGGTTCCTTGATGCTGGTGAGGCGCTCTTGATCTAGGGAATTGGATCTGTGCTCCGGTTCCCTGACTTGAGTCTGAATACCTTACATCCCCCCCCTCACAGGCGCTGTATAATCCTTACGGGTTTAGAGCTCTCCTGTGATTATAATAACAATAATAGTGACAGTGGAAGAAACGGAGAAAGAATCCTGAAGTGTTCAGTCCCTCAACCTTGACACGTGTTTAGTGCCAGAAAGGAAAAAAAAAACTGGCAGGAAAGTGCAGAAATCGTACACCAAATCCAGTCATTCCTGGAGTGGAACCACAGTCGATGGCCTCCACTCCAAACCAACAGATACAGATACTAATGCCGGAAAAAAAATTCCCCCCCCAGTACCAACAATACCACCAGTCCGATGACATTCTTCTTTGCAAATATACAGGGTCTAAAGCCAGCAACAAACAACAAAATACCTTTCATTCGTGGACTGCTTGCAGAGGCAAAGGCAATGTTCGCGGCTTTCACTGAGACCCACATAAAGGATCACTTGGACAACGAAATATGGATCCCAGGTTACAACCTATACAGATGTGACAGAGTGACAGGCAAAAGGGGGGGGGGGTTGGCCTGTACATTGCAGTCACTTGTTTGCACAGAACTGCTAAATGCCTCAAATGATGTAGTGGAAGTTTTAGCAGTAAAGGTCGAGAACCAAAACCTAGTCATTGTGGTAGTCTACAAGCCTCCGGATGCAACATCCCAGCAATTCCAGGAACAGCTGTTAAAAATTGACCACTGTCTGGAAAATCTTCCAGCTCCTGCACCCAACATCTTGCTCCTGGGGGATTTCAACTTAAGGCACCTAAAATGGAGGAATATAGCAAATAATATTGTTGCAGTAATAACACCAGGAGGCAGCTCTGATGAAAACTCACACTCACACGAGCTTTTAAATCTCTGCACAAAATTCAATTTAAACCAGCAAATAATAGAGCCTACTAGACTGGAGAATACACTAGACCTCATCTTCACTAACAATGATGATCTGATAAGAAATGTCACCATATCAAAAACAATATATTCAGATCACAACATAATTGAGGTTCAGACATGTATGCGTGGAGCCCCAGACCGACATAATGAGATTAGTCACGAGGGAGCATTCACCAAATTCAACTTCAATAACAAAAACATAAAGTGGGACCAAGTAAACCAAGTCCTAACCGATATAAGCTGGGAAGATACACTAAGCAACACAGACCCCAACTTATGCCTAGAACAGATTAACTCGGTGGCACTCGATGTATGCACAAGGCTTATTCCTCTAAGAAAAAGGAGGAGTAGATGTAAAATAGAAAGAGACAGGCGCTCCCTTTACAGGCGACGGAAAAGAATAACAGAGCGGCTAAAAGAGGTCAATATATCTGAAATGCGTAGGGAGACACTGGTCAGAGAAATAGCAAGCATCGAACTTAAGCTAAAAGAATCCTTTAGGAGTCAGGAATCGCGGGAAGAACTAAAAGCCATAAATGAAATCGAAAGAAACCCAAAGTATTTCTTCTCCTATGCCAAATCAAAATCTAGAACAACGTCCAGTATTGGGCCCCTACTTAAACAAGATGGGTCCTACACAGATGACAGCAAGGAAATGAGTGAGCTACTCAAGTCCCAATATGACTCAGTCTTAGCAAGAATCCTCCTGAAAACAGTAAACCCTGCCATCACATAGTCTCTCCTGTTATACTACACAAAGCACAGAGAGTGAACACTGAAACAAGCTGCCTCATTCCAGTCTATATTTGTCCAACCTATTTTTATGTTACCCAAGTAATAGCTTTTATATCCTTTTACTCATGTACGAATTAATTGCTCTACCATATTGTATTACTATTACTACTACAACTTTTGTCACTACTACTACTACTACTACCACTAGTATTGCACCTCTGAGCCTTTATATACCCTCTGTGTCCATGTATTGTTTGTAATGGCTTGACAAAGCTCCTGGAGAGCGAAACGTTGCCACAATAAAATGTCACATTAGTTGCACTTGTCTCCTTTTACTTTATATTAACAGAAGGTGTTCAACCTCTTAGCCTTGAGAGAAGGTCTGACTTTTTTTGGGTTATCCCAGATAATCTACACATCCTGCAATGTATGATAATTTATGTAACTGTATTTATGATACCTGTACCTAAATAAACTTACTAAGGTGACCACCTTCATTGATCTAAACACCTCAAAATTACTTATTCACTGCTTCCAGTACTAAAATTACCTCTGTATTCGCATAAAGAAGTCTGCTGTGAAGGCGAAACGTTTCGGGAATAAACATATTAAAGTACCGCACATATCTTAGCCATCAACTTGTCAGTAGTGTATTACATAATATTACTGATAGCTTGGTGATACAGACAGGGCGAGCACTGACCTGGTGGTAGAGGGAGACAGGGCCAGCACTGACCTGGTGGTAGAGGGAGACAGGGCCAGCACTGACCTGGTGGTAGAGGGAGATAGGTCAAGCACTGACCTGGTGGTAGAGGGAGACAGGGCGAGCACTGACCTGGTGGTAGAGGGACACAGGGTAAGCACTGACCTGGTGGTAGAGGGAGACAGGGTAAGCACTGACCTGGTGGTAGAGGGAGACAGGGCGAGCACTGACCTAGTGGTAGAGGGAGACAGGGTAAGCACTGACCAGGTGGTAGAGGGAGACAGGGCGAGCACTGACCTAGTGGTAGAGGAAGACAGGGCAACCACTGACCTGGTGGTAGAGGAAGACAGGGCAACCACTGACCTGGTGGTAGAGGAAGACAGGGCAACCACTGACCTGGTGGTAGAGGAAGACAGGGCAACCACTGACCTGGTGGTAGAGGGGGTTGTAGCTGTCAGGTTGGGTAAGGATACCGTAAATGATCTCCTCGTCAGGTAACTCCTGCTGGAAGGTGCCGAAGAGTCGGTCCCACAGGATAAACACGCCGCCATAGTTCTTGTCCAGACAGTACAAGTTGCTTCCTGAAGTGAACGCTCAAGTTAATCTCTTATTTCTGCCACACCTCAAAAACCACAGATTATGATGACTGTATTGTATTATAGTAACTATATAATTAACAACGTTTTGATTGCTCTACAAGCCATTGCTTTTATTGAAAAAATTCCACACAGCTAAGTTTTTTTTTTAATTAGGCTGTGTATCGTTCACCATGAGTTTTTTTTTTTTTTTTTGCGTCATTGATTAGACTGAAAATGTTTCTGGTGAACAAAATGTATAGAAATAAAACTTCCATATTGGTATTATCTATCTTCTGCGTTACACGTTTTATACAACCTGTTTGATACAAGTATCATACAACTTATATGATACAACGTGTGGTTTACAACGTTTTCAAGCCATTTATAATGTTTTCCTTACTGTATTAAAATATTTATTACTTACATTTGTCTCTTACTCCCCCCCAACACTTCATTATTGTCAAATTTGTGAATGATATAGTTAAGTTGCCAGAAAAAATCCTGCACAGAAATCCTTCCGTTGTAATTAACTAGTTTGTGTGTGTGTGTGTGTGTGTGTGTGTGTGTGTGTGTGTGTGTGTGTGTGTGTGTGTGTGTGTGTGTACTGTCTTATATGTGGTTGTTGGGGTTGAGTCCTAGCTCCTAGCCCCGCCCCTCAGTCTTACGCTAGCCTTCCTAGCCTAGTGTATGTACTCACTTACATTTGATTGCAGGGGTCGAGTTTGGACACTTAACAGAATCAGTCTCCTAGCCTTGTGGGCTCTATCGTACCTATTCTTAAAACTATGTGTAGAGTCTGCCTCAACCACTTCAACGACATGACTCCACTTCCCGACCACCCTGAGACTGAAGAAATACTTCTTGACATCCCGGGTCGAATCCTGAACGAGGAAAAGACGTACGGAACTGTCTAATAACACCTGCAGCTCCTGCAGGTGTTAGTCCAGTCTTGTGGCTCCATAATGGGGAGAATCAGAAGAATCGCTTGTTCTCTCTAGGCTGGAATACTGTTGTAGTACACTAACGGCCCTCTTCAAGGCAGGCGAAATTACTGACCTGGAGAATGTACAAAGAACTTTCAGGGCACACATAAGTACGATAAAGCACCTAAATTACTGGGAACAGTTGAAGGTCCTTAATTTGTATTTCTTGGAACGCAGGCGAGAGAGATACATGATAATATACTTAGAAAATCCTAGAGGGATTAGTACCAAACTTGCGCACGATAATCACTCCCTATGAAAGCAAAAGACTCGGCAGGAGATGCAACATTCCCCCAGTGAAAAGCAGGGGCGCCACGAGTACACTGAGAGACAACACATTAAATGTCCGGGGCTCAAGACTGTTCAACTGCCTCCCAGCATACGTAAGGGGGATTACCAATAGACCCCTGACTGTCTTCAAAAAGGCGCCGGATAGGCACCTAAAGTCAGTATCTGACCAGATGGGCTGTGGTTCGTACGTCAGTTTGTGTGCGGCCAGCAGTAACAGCCTGTTTGATCAGACCCTGATCCACCACGAGGCCTGGTCTCAGACCTAGCCGCGGGGGCGTTGACCCCCGAAACCCTCTCCATGTAAACTCCAGGTATACACTCCTTAACTTCTTTGGCATATCCTGAGTAATTAAATAAATAAGTAATTAATTAAAAAGTTTTTATTTAGGTCTTTGGTATATAACATGAAGGAGGAACACTACAGCAGGCATACTGGCCCATACTAACTATAATATTTTTATTATGCACCCCATACCCATTCTATGGGCGGTAGTTTATAGATGACAAAGACAGCGACTTCTCAGACCCAAACCCACTAACATGACATACAAATATTTTTTACAGTGATCTTCCGAGGTTACACATTGGCCTATAAAAAATTCTATTATGCAGATTTAATTAACATCGTATAAACCAATAAATTAAGTCAAATTATGTTACTGCTCGCAACAGTACCTTCTTGAGCGCCACAGCCAACACAGCCTCGGAACTCCTTCCTAAGTATCACTGAAACGGGTTGATTTTTTTTTAGGGGGAGAATTTGCGGTTTTGTGGTAGTATGTCTGAGTCTCAAACTCGTCATATATATGATACTGGTTGCTCAGTAGACATTCAGAGAGTCGGGGGGGAGGGGGGTGATGGGGAAGGGTTGCGGCTTCTGTAATTTGAGCCTAGACTACGGACCTTGTTGCAAGACTTAATAACAACTGGCGTTCTGTCGCTGTCCTGACCCTGTGTCCTGGCAGTGTTAACATCATGATAATTGTTCACTATGTTAACATCATGTCGGAATTTAACTATTTGTAAATTTATAATAGCGGTAAAGAGTACAGGTAAAGTGTATGTACTGTGTTTCAGAGTACAGGTACTGTCAGTGCAGGTACTGTGTTTCAAAGTACAGGTACTGTCAGAGTGTAGGTACTGTGTTTCAGAGTACAGGTACTGTTAGAGAGTAAGTACCGTGTTTCAGAGTACAGGTACTGTCTGAGTGTAGGTACTGTGTTTCAGAGTACAGGTACTGTTAGAGAGTAAGTACCGTGTTTCAGAGTATAGGTACTGTCAGAGTGTAGGTACTGTGTTTCAGAGTACAGGTGCTGTCAGAGTGTAGGTACTGTGTTTCAGAGTACAGGTACTGTCAGAGAGTAGGTACCGTGTTTCAGAGTACAGGTACTGTCAGAGTGTAGGTACTGTGTTTCAGAGTACAGGTACTGTCAGAGTGTAGGTACCGTGTTTCAG
Organism: Cherax quadricarinatus; assembly: GCF_038502225.1. Lineage (NCBI taxonomy): Eukaryota > Metazoa > Arthropoda > Malacostraca > Decapoda > Parastacidae > Cherax > Cherax quadricarinatus. The sequence goes on along the minus strand of NW_027196166.1, from coordinate 56,553 downwards.
AGTACAGGTACTGTTAGAGTGTAGATACTGTGTTTCAGAGTACAGGTACTGTCAGAGAGTAGGTACCGTGTTTCAGAGTACAGGTACTGTCAGAGTGTAGGTACTGTGTTTCAGAGTACAGGTACTGTCAGAGTGTAGGTACTGTGTTTCAGAGTACAGGTACTGTCTGAGTGTAGATACTGTGTTTCAGAGTACAGGTACTGTCAGAGAGTAGGTACCGTGTTTCAGAGTACAGGTACTGTCAGAGTGTAGGTACTGTGTTTCAGAGTACAGGTACTGTCTGAGTGTAGATACTGTGTTTCAGAGTACAGGTACTGTCAGAGTGTAGGTACTGTGTTTCAGAGTACAGGTACTGTCAGAGAGTAGGTACCGTGTTTCAGAGTACAGGTACTGTCAGAGTGTAGGTACTGTGTTTCAGAGTACAGGTACTGTCAGAGTGTAGGTACTGTGTTTCAGAGTACAGGTACTGTCAGAGTGTAGATACTGTGTTTCAGAGTACAGGTACTGTCAGAGTGTAGGTACTGTGTTTCAGAGTACAGGTACTGTCAGAGTGTAGGTACTGTGTTTCAGAGTACAAGTACTGTCAGTGTAGATACTGTGCTTCAGAGTACAGGTACTGTCAGAGTGCAGGTACTGTGTTTCAGAGTACAAGTACTGTCAGAGTGTAGATACTGCGTTTCAGAGTACAGGTACTGTCAGAGTGCAGGTAAGGTGTTTCAGAGTACAGGTACTGTCAGGGTGTAGGTACTGTGTTTCAGAGTACAGGTACTGTCAGAGTGCAGGTACTGTGTTTCAGAGTACAGGTACTGTCAGAGTGCAGGTACTGTGTTTCAGAGTACAGGTACTGTGTTTCAAAGTGCAGGCACTGTGCGAGAGTGCAGGTACTGTGTCAGAGTGCAGGTACTGTGTTTCAGAGTTCAGGTACTGTGTTTCAAAGTGCAGGCACTGTGTGAGAGTGCAGGTACTGTGTTTCAGAGTACAAACACTGTGCATCAGAGTTGAGGTACTATGTCAGAGTGCAGGTACTGTGTTTCAGAGTGAAGGTACTGTGTTTCAGAGTGCAAAAACTGTGTTTCAGAGTGCAGGTACTGTTTCAGAGTGCACGCACTGTGTTTCAGAGTGCAGGTACTGTGTTTCAGAGTGCACGTACTGTTTCAGAGTGCAAGCACTGTGTTCCAGAGTGCATGCACTGTGTTTCAGAGTGCACGCACTGTGCTTCAGAGTGCACCTACTGTGTTTCAGAGTGCACGCACTGTGTTTCAGAGTGCACGCACAGTGTTTCAGAGTGCAGGTACTGTGTTTCAGAGTGCACACACTATGCTTCAGAGTGCACGCACTGTGTTTCAGAGTGCACGCACTGTGTTTCAGAGTGCAGGTACTGTGTTTCAGAGGGCACCCACTGTGTTTCAGAGTGCACGCACTGTTTCAGAGTGCAGGTACTGTGTTTTAGAGTGCACCCACTGTGTTTCAGAGTGCACGCACTGTGTTTCAGAGTGCAGGTACTTTGTTTCAGAGTGCAGGCACTGTTTCAGAGTGCACCCACTGTTTCAGAGTGCACGCATTGTGTTTCAGAGTGCATGCACTGTGTTTCAAAGTGCAAGCACTGTGTTTCAGAGGCAGGCACTGTTTCAGAGTGCAGACACTGTTTCAGAGTGCAGACACTGTGCTTCAGAGTGCAGTTACTGTGTTTCAGAGTGCAAACACTGTGTTTCAGGGTGCAAGCACTGTGTTTCAGAGTGCACGTACGGTGTTTCAGAGTGCAGGCACTGTGTTTCCGAGTGCAGGCAATGTGTTTCAGAGTTTGGGCACTGTGTTTCAGGGTGCAAGTACTGTGTTTCAGGGTGCAAGCACTGTGTTTCAGAGTGCACGTACGGTGTTTCAGAGTGCAGGCACTGTGTTCCAGAGTGCAGGCACTGTTTTTCAGAGTGCGGGCACTGTGTTTCAAAGTGCAGGCACTGTGTTTCAGAGTGCAGGCACTGTGTTTCAGAGTGCAGGCACTGTGTTTCAGAGTGCAGGCACTGTGTTTCAGAGTACAAACACTGTGTTTCACAGTGCAGGCACTATGTTTCAGAGTGCAGGCACTGTGTTTCAGAGTGCAGGCACTGCGTTTCAAAGTGCAGGCACTGTGTTTCAGAGTGCAAACACTGTGTTTCAAAGTGCAGGCACTGTGTTTCAGAGTGCAGGCACTGTGTTTCAGAGTGCAGGTACTGTGCTTCAGAGCGCAGGCACTGTACTCCAGAGTGCAGGCACTGTGTTTCAGAGTGCAGGCAGTGTGTTTCAGAGTGCAGGCACTTTGTTTCAGAGTGCAGGCACTGTATTCCAGAGTGCAGGCACTGTGTTTCAGAGTGCAGGCAGTGTGTTTCAGAGTGCAGGCACTGTTGCAGGGTGCAGACACTGTGTTCCAGAGTGCAGGCATTGTGTTTCAGAGTGCAGGCACTGTTGCAGAGTGCAAACACTGTGTTCCAGAGTGCAAACACTGTGTTCCAGAGTGCAAACACTGTGTTCCAGAGTGCAAACACTGTGTTCCAGAGTGCAAACACTGTGTTCCAGAGTGCAAACACTGTGTTTCAATACAAAGGTAATAAACTGCAGGTAGATGTGGTCACAATCATGCCAGGCTACAAAGGTAGTTACATATTACAGAGGTACATAATGGGTGCAGGGACTGGGCCTCAAAGTTCTGACAGCTGAACAAGGTACAAAGGTGAAGAAAGTCACAAGTTACAAAGGTACATCCACTTGTACAGCAGGACAAATGTACCATTAAAAAAAGGGCACTCTCCTGCACTCCCATCTATCATAGACATCTTACCTGGATCGTCAAGCCGATGATTCCTTCACACTTGCATCTCTTTTCTCTTTTTTTCTCTCTCTTTTTCTCTTTTCTCCGGTCATTTTCAACCTTCTGTAGCCACTTTCAAATCTGCAACTTTTTTTCTGTCTAATCTCCTGAAAATAAGGATCTCAGGGCTGCATGACCCGTGTGGGTTTAGCGCTTAGTTTCGTAATAACACTCATAATATTAAACCTGAAAAGTCAGCTGTGACAGTTTACACTTCCGATCAAATGTTTTTATTTTCTTAAACCACAACTGTCTCCCAGCATGCATAAGGGGGATTACCAATAGACCCCTGGCTGTCTTCAAGACCCCTGGCTGTCTTCAAGACCCCTGGCTGTCTTCAAGACCCCTGGCTGTCTTCAAGACCCCTGGCTGTCTTTAAGACCCCTGGCTGTCTTCGAGACCCCTGGCTGTCTTCAAGACCCCTGGCTGTCTTCAAGACCCCTGGCTGTCTTCGAGACCCCTGGCTGTCTTCAAGACCCCTGGCTGTCTTCAAGACCCCTGGCTGTCTTTAAGACCCCTGGCTGTCTTCGAGACCCCTGGCTGTCTTCAAGACCCCTGGCTGTCTTTAAGACCCCTGGCTGTCTTCGAGACCCCTGGCTGTCTTCAAGACCCCTGGCTGTCTTCAAGACCCCTGGCTGTCTTCGAGACCCCTGGCTATCTTCAAGACCCCTGGCTGTCTTTAAGACCCCTGGCTATCTTCAAGACCCCCAGCTTTCTTCAAGACCCCTGGCTGTCTTCAAGAACACTGCCTGTCTTCAAGACCCCTGGCTGTCTTCAAGACCCCTGGCTGTCTTCGGGAACCCTGGCTGTCTTTAAGACCCCTGGTTTGTCTTTAAGAACCCCGGCTGTCTTCAAGACCACTGGCTGTCTTCGAGACCCCTGGCTGTCTTCAAGACCCCTGGCTGTCTTTAAGACCCCTGGCTGTCTTCAAGACCCCTGGCTGTCTTTAAGACCCCTGGCTGTCTTCAAGACCCCTGGCTGTCTTCAAGACCCCTGGCTGTCTTCAAGACCCCTGGCTGTCTTCAAGACCCCTGCCTGTCTTCGAGACCCCTGGCTGTCTTCAAGACCCCTGGCTGTCTTCAAGACCCCTGGCTGTCTTCGAGACCCCTGGCTGTCTTCAAGACCCCAGGCTGTCTTCAAGACCCCTGGCTGTCTTCGAGACCCCAGGCTGTCTTCAAGACCCCTGGCTGCCTTCAAGACCCCTGGCTGTCTTCGAGACCCCTGACTGTCTTCAAGACCCCAGGCTGTCTTCAAGACCCCTGGCTGTCTTCAAGACCCCTGGCTGTCTTCGAGACCCCTGGCTGTCTTCAAGACCCCAGGCTGTTATCAAGACCCCTGGCTGTCTTCGAGACCCCTGGCTGTCTTCAAGACCCCAGGCTGTCTTCAAGACCCCTGGCTGCCTTCAAGACCCCTGGCTGTCTTCGAGACCCCTGGCTGTCTTCGAGACCCCTGGCGTCTTCAAGACCCCTGGCTGTCTTCAAGACCCCTGGCTGCCTTCAAGACCCCTGGCTGTCTTCAAGACCCCTGACTGTCTTCAAGACCCCTGGCTGCCTTCAAGACCCCTGGCTGTCTTCAAGACCCCTGGCTGTCTCCGAGACCCCTGGCTGTCTTCAAGACCCCTGGCTGCCTTCAAGACCCCTGGCTGTCTTCAAGACCCCTGGCTGTCTTTAAGACCCCTGGCTGTCTTCAAGACCCCAGGCAGTCTTCAAGACCCCTAGCTGCCTTCAAGACCCCTGGCTGTCTTCAAGACCCCAGGCTGCCCTCAAGACCCCTGGCTGTCTTCAAGACCCCAGGCTGCCCTCAAGACCCCTGGCTGTCTTCAAGACCCCTGGCTGTCTTCAAGACCCCAGGCTGTCTTCAAGACCCCTGGCTGTCAAGACCCCTGTCTGTCTTCAAGACCCCTAGCTGTCTTCAAGACCCCTGTCTGTCTTCAAGACCCCTGGCTGTCTTCAAGACCCCTGGCTGTCTTCAAGACCCCAGGCTGTCTTCATGACCCCTGGCTGTCTTCAAGACCCCTGGGTGTTTTCAAGACCCCTGGCTGTCTTCAGGACCCCTGGGTGTCTTCAAGACCCCTGGGTGTCTTCAAGACCCCAGGCTGTCTTCAGAACCCCTGGCTGTCTTCAGGACCCCTGGCTGTCTTTAAGACCCCTGGCTGTCTTCAAGACCCCAGGCTGTCTTCATGACCCCTGGCTGTCTTCAAGACCCCTGGCTGTCTTCAAGACCCCAGGCTATCTTCAGGACCCCTGGCTGTCTTCAAGTAGGCACTGGACAGGCATCTAAAGTCAGTACCTGACCAGACGGTCTGTGGTTCGCATGTTAAGTTTACGTGCGGCCAGCAGTAACAGCTAGGTTCATCAGGCCCTGATCCATCACGAGACCTGGTCATGGACCGGGCCGAGGGGGCGTTGACCCCCGAAACCTTCTCCAGGTATACTATATAAATGCACCTGTTATGATTATTTCCCATTCTCTTATGATGCCCTACCGACAAAAATACTTAAGGGGACAGGTTAGGTTAGGTAAGATTTGTCAGGAAACTGGATAAGTGTTTCCTGACGCAGGTCTTAGTCATATGATGATCCACAGCTGGAAGCTTTGGTCATCTTGACCGAAGACTTCCGCTGGCTTACTCCTCCACCACTTTAAAAATTATAGTTATATATATTCTTAAGAAGACATTTGCCCATGTTCACCTTAGTGGCAATGATGGTGCAGACTTACCATGGTGGACGCGGTGGTGGGCTGGGCAGTTGAAAATATAATCCAGTGGACCAATGGATCGGATGGCGTGTGTGTGGGTCCAGCACTGGTAGAGAGTGTTAAACTGGGAATGAGCCAGCATTTGGTTAGGAGGCACACCCAGCACCGCCAGGGGAAGATAGAAGACCCAGGCGAAGAGTCGTTGCAGGGGTGAGTGTCGGAGACCCACAGCCACAGTCAGGTCCTGGCTGGTGTGATGCACTTGGTGGATCGCCCATAGCAACATGATCTCTGTTAGATGGTCACCCGTTAAACAGCGATTTTCTTTAAATGCAAAATAAGATAAAGAAAAAATGTGCGTATTTTATTAAATAAGTAAATTAGTACGGATATGAAGAATTAGACATGTGTAACATAAGAACATAAAAATATAAGAAAGGAGAAACACTGCAGTAAGCCTGTTGGCCCATACCAGGCAGGTCCTTCACAACTCCAGCCCAACGTGGGTTGGAGTTGAAGTTTCGCCGTCATCCTGAGGTGAGGCTTCATGCTGGTGCTGCATACCCAAGTTGGGCCTAACATATATTGTATATAGGACCGTAAATGACTATTAAGATTTCAGAAAGCTGCTGTAAGATTTGCCAAAGGAACATACTCTGCAGAAGTTATTGATTTAATATGCTACTGGTGATATGCTGGGCATTATGCTCACCCTTAGGTCTTTCTCCTTGAGTGAAGTTCACAGCCTCTATTCCTCGAGTCTCTGCTCGGTTTCCTGTCTTGTTAGCCTTTTCCCAATATTCATCACCTTGCAGTTACTGGGAACTGAACTCAAGTAGCTACTTGTCTGCCCAGTCTCCCAGTTGGTCCAGGTCCATCTGCCCAGTCTCCTAGTTGGTCCAGGTCCATCTGCCCAGTCTCCCAGTTGGTCCAGGTCCATCTGCCCAGTCTCCCAGTTGGTCCAGGTCCATCTGCCCAGTCTCCTAGTTGGTCCAGGTCCATCTGCCCAGTCTCTCAGTTGGTCCAGGTCCATCTGCCCAGTCTCCTAGTTGGTCCAGGTCCATCTGCCCAGTCTCCTAGCTGGTCCAGGTCCATCTGCCCAGTCTCCCAGTTGGTCCAGGTCCATCTGCCCAGTCTCCCAGTTGGTCCAGGTCCATCTGCCCAGTCTCCCAGTTGGTCCAGGTCCATCTGCCCAGTCTCCTAGTTGGTCCAGGTCCATCTGCCCAGTCTCCCAGTTGGTCCAGGTCCATCTGCCCAGTCTCCTAGTTGGTCCAGGTCCATCTGCCCAGTCTCCCAGTTGGTCCAGGTCCATCTGCCCAGTCTCCCAGTTGGTCCAGGTCCATCTGCCCAGTCTCCTAGTTGGTCCAGGTCCATCTGCCCAGTCTCCCAGTTGGTCCAGGTCCATCTGCCCAGTCTCCCAGTTGGTCCAGGTCCATCTGCCCAGTCTCCTAGTTGGTCCAGGTCCATCTGCCCAGTCTCCTAGTTGGTCCAGGTCCATCTGCCCAGTCTCCTAGTTGGTCCAGGTCCATCTGCCCAGTCTCCCAGTTGGTCCAGGTCCATCTGCCCAGTCTCCTAGTTGGTCCAGGTCCATCTGCCCAGTCTCCTAGTTGGTCCAGGTCCATCTGCCCAGTCTCCTAGTTGGTCCAGGTCCATCTGCCCAGTCTCCTAGTTGGTCCAGGTTCATCTGCCCAGTCTCCTAGTTGGTCCAGGTCCATCTGCCCAGTCTCCTAGTTGGTCCAGGTCCATCTGCCCAGTCTCCCAGTTGGTCCAGGTCCATCTGCCCAGTCTCCCAGTTGGTCCAGGTCCATCTGCCCAGTCTCCCAGTTGGTCCAGGTCCATCTGCCCAGTCTCCCAGTTGGTCCAGGTCCATCTGCCCAGTCTCCCAGTTGGTCCAGGTCCATCTGCCCAGTCTCCCAGTTGGTCCAGGTCCATCTGCCCAGTCTCCTATTTGGTCCAGGTCCATCTGCCCAGTCTCCTATTTGGTCCAGGTCCATCTGCCCAGTCTCCCAGTTGGTCCAGGTCCATCTGCCCAGTCTCCCAGTTGGTCCAGGTCCATCTGCCCAGTCTCCTAGTTGGTCCAGGTCCATCTGCCCAGTCTCCCAGTTGGTCCAGGTCCATCTGCCCAGTCTCCCAGTTGGTCCAGGTCCATCTGCCCAGTCTCCTAGTTGGTCCAGGTCCATCTGCCCAGTCTCCTAGTTGGTCCAGGTCCATCTGCCCAGTCTCCTAGTTGGTCCAGGTCCATCTGCCCAGTCTCCCAGTTGGTCCAGGTCCATCTGCCCAGTCTCCTAGTTGGTCCAGGTCCATCTGCCCAGTCTCCTAGTTGGTCCAGGTCCATCTGCCCAGTCTCCCAGTTGGTCCAGGTCCATCTGCCCAGTCTCCTAGTTGGTCCAGGTCCATCTGCCCAGTCTCCTAGTTGGTCCAGGTCCATCTGCCCAGTCTCCCAGTTGGTCCAGGTCCATCTGCCCAGTCTCCTAGTTGGTCCAGGTCCATCTGCCCAGTCTCCCAGTTGGTCCAGGTCCATCTGCCCAGTCTCCCAGTTGGTCCAGGTCCATCTGCCCAGTCTCCTAGTTGGTCCAGGTCCATCTGTTACACTTCCTTGTCCCCTCAAGGAAGGTTCCTTGATGTTGGTGAGGGGCTCTTGATTTAGGGAATTGGATCTGTGCTCCAGTTCCCCGAATTAAGCCTGAATGCCTTCCACATCCCCCCCCAGGCGCTGTATAATCCTCCGGGTTTAGCGCTTCCCCTTGATAATAATAATAATAATACACTTCCTTGTCCTCAGAGGTTTTTAGTCTCATTAATATTACATCATTTGAAAACAGGGATACATCAGACTATTTCTTCTGGTATGTTTTTTAACATATAACAGAAACAGTACCGAACCCACTGTGGATAATTTTGACGTTTCTTCTGGGACAATCGTTCTCTGTCACCATGACCTAAGGTGTTCGCTGATTCCCTACAGCCGACTGACTGATTTTCCAGCCTGCTTTTCAAAACATAATCTCAGCGGTATCTTCTAAGGTAAAGTATCAGAGTCCTTCTGGCAGTGTCAGAATATGTGACTCACTGTCCCTCTCCGTCCTGCCTCAAGTTGCCTTGTCATAGAACTCTAGCAGGTTTGTGAGACAAAATTTGTCTTAACATTACCCCAGGAGATGTAACATTCCCCCAATGAAAAGCAGGGGCGCCACGAGTACACTGAGAGACAACACAATAAGTGTCAGGGGCCCAAGACTGCTCAACTGCCTCCCAGCATACATAAGGGGGATTACCAATAGACCCCTGACTGTCTTCAATAAGGTGCTGGACAGGCACCTAAAGTCTGTACCTGACCAGCCGGGCTGTGGTTCGTACGTCAGTTTGCGTGCGGCCAGCAGTGTAACAGCCTAATTGATCAGACCTTGATCCACCACGAGGCCTGGTCTCAGACCAGGCCGCGGGGGCGTTGGCCCCCGAAACCCTCTTCAGGTAAACACCAGGTATATTAGCGATTATTTATAGAAATTCTTTTCTCCAGGTGCTCTCCCAGTCTCCACATTATCTTCTCCATCACATTACATATTACATTAACATTTTTCGGCTACTTATTGCTTGTATATTTATTAATAAAAATTCAGAAAATAATGCTATGCCTATTTATATTTTATGTTTACCTGGAGTTTACCTGGAGAGAGTTCCGGGGGTCAACGCCCCCGCGGCCCGGTCTGAGACCAGGCCTCCTGGTGGATCAGAGCCTGATCAGCCAGGCTGTTGCTGCTGGCTGCACGCAAACCAACATACGAGCCACAGCCCGGCTGATCCGGAACTGAATATATTCTACGTCTTTTAATTTAAGTTTGAAAATAAAATGGCAAAAGTTATATTGGAGGAGTGTGCATTGTTGATGAGTGTGTGATCCACCGCGGGGGCGCTGACCCCCAGAAGTCCCCTCCAGGTAAGTTGACAGCATCAAACACACGGAAGCAACAACACCATAAACAAAATACCATTGATAAAAAAATAGACAGTCAAGTTAACTGACCATGATTGGCTCGGTGTAGCCAATAGTAGACCAGGTCTATCAGCACCACCAGTATTGCCAAGCCCAGCAGTGATGAGTCCAGGGCTGGAAGAATGGAATAGTGTTGCCACACCCACGTGTATACCCCGTACTCCACACCACGCACGAACAACCTGTGTGTACATACACTCATATATACAACAATATCACACACAAATGACATGGGTAACAACTTTATTCCTCATTTATTAATTCAAAGGTCTCAAGCTCTTGTCCCCTCCTCGTCCTTCATCTGTTATAGATACATAACACACACACACTGTTGGAAGTTGAAGACTTAGATGAATCACAGGGATGTTAGGAAGTATTTCTTCAGTCACAGAGTTGTCAGGAAGTGGAATAGTCTGGGAAGTGATGTAGTGGAAGCAGGATCTATACATAGCTTTAATGAGAGGCATGATAAAACTCACGGAGATGGAAGAGTGACCAAGCAGCGGCCTGTGAAGAGGCGGGGCCAGGAGCTGTGAATCAACCCCTGTAACCACAACTAGGTGAGTACATAACAGGGTAATAGAAGTAAGACAGGAGAGAGACGGGTAAACTGCATCTTCTTAAGCTGTAAGAAGACTTGTGACACAGTTCCACACAAGAGACTGGTTGATAACTAGAGGAGCAGACAGGAACAGGAGGGAAAGCACTGCAGTGAATCAGGGAATTAATGATAGGAAGGAAACAACGTGTGTCGGTCCGAGAAGAGATGTCAAAGTGGGTGCATGTGTCGAGTGGGGTTCCACAAGGGTCAATCCTAGGTCCGGTGCTGTTTCTTGTAAATGTGAATGAGATGACCGGAAGGATAGAGTCAGAGGTGTCCCTGTTTGCAGACGATGTGAAACTAATGAGAAGAATACAACCGGAAGAGTATCAGGTAAGCCTGCATATATATGTATATATATATATATATATATATATATATATATATATATATATATATATATATATATATATATATATATATATATATATATATATATATATATATAAACTGATCTCTGGCTGAAGGAGACTCGAACCTACGAACCTTAGAACAAGGTACGCAGTGCTATACCAATCTACCCACACTGGACAATACCTTGGCGTGTAGCTTGCGCTACACTGAAAGCTGGCTGCCTTGGATCAACGTGTAGCACAAGCTACACACCAAGGTATTGTCCAGTGTGGGTAGATTGGTATAGCACTGTGTACCTTGTTCTAAGGTTCGTAGGTTCGAGTCTCCTTCAGCCAGAGATCAGTGCTTGTGTATATTTCGCCTGTTCTTGCGAATTCCTTGCATATATATATGTCGTGCCGAATAGGCAGAACTTGCGATCTTGGCTTAAATAGCAACGCTCATCTTGCCATATAGGACAAGTGAAAATTTGTGTATGCAATAATTTCGCCAAAATCATCCTGAACCTAACGAAAAAAAATATATTTCACTGTGTTTGTTTAGTATTAAATTACTGTAAACAAATCTAAAATATATTTAGGTGGGTTAGGCTAAAATAAATTGCGTTTGTTATAAGGTTAGGTAAGTTTTCTAAGTTCCTTTTGGTGCAAAATTATAAATTTTTATATCAACATTAATGAAAAAAATATATCTTTAAACGTATAAGAGAAAATTTTAGAAAGGACTTAATTTTAAATGAGTTCTTGCTAATTGACCAGTTTTACATATTCGGCACGACATATATATATATATATATATATATATATATATATATATATATATATATATATATATATATATATATATATATATATATATATATATATATATTGGGGATGAAGGTAAATAAGGTTTGTCAGGAAACAGGACAAGTCATAGTTATATGATGAACAGCAGCTGGAGCTTTTGGTCATCTGACCGAGGCCTTCCACTGGCTCTCTCCTCCACCATTTTACAAAATAAATATTAATATAAATTATCCTGGAGATAAATTCCTCTGGGTGTATATAAGCCCAGAGAACCGGTAAGCCAGGGACTGGTAAGCCAGGCACTGATAAGCCAGGGACTGGTAAGCCAGGGACTGGTAAGCCAGGGACTGGTAAGCCAGGCACTGATAAGCCAGGGACTGGTAAGCCAGGGACTGGTAAGCCAGGGACTGGTAAGCCAGGCACTGATAAGCCAGGGACTGGTAAGCCAGGGACTGGTAAGCCAGGGACTGATAAGCCAGGGACTGGTAAGCCAGGGACTGGTAAGCCAGGGACTGGTAAGCCAGGGACTGGTAAGCCAGGGACTGATAAGCCAGGCACTGATAAGCCAGGGACTGGTAAGCCAGGCACTGGTAAGCCAGGGACTGGTAAGCCAGGGACTGGTAAGCCAGGGACTGGTAAGCCAGGCACTGATAAGCCAGGGACTGGTAAGCCAGGGACTGGTAAGCCAGGGACTGGTAAGCCAGGCACTGATAAGCCAGGGACTGGTAAGCCAGGGACTGGTAAGCCAGGCACTGATAAGCCAGGGACTGGTAAGCCAGGGACTGGTAAGCCAGGGACTGGTAAGCCAGGGACTGGTAAGCCAGGGACTGGTAAGCCAGGCACTGATAAGCCAGGGACTGGTAAGCCAGGGACTGGTAAGCCAGGCACTGATAATCCAGGGACTGGTAAGCCAGGGACTGGTAAGCCAGGGACTGGTAAGCCAGGGACTGGTAAGCCAGGGACTGGTAAGCCAGGCACTGATAAGCCAGGGACTGGTAAGCCAGGGACTGGTAAGCCAGGGACTGGTAAGCCAGGGACTGATAAGCCAGGCACTGATAAGCCAGGGACTGGTAAGCCAGGGACTGGTAAGTCAGGGACTGGTAAGCCAGGGACTGGTAAGCCAGGCACTGGTAAGCCAGGGACTGGTAAGCCAGGGACTGGTAAGCCAGGGACTGGTAAGCCAAAGACTGGTAAGCCAGAGGCTGGTGAGCCAGAGACTGGTAAGCCAGGCACTGGTAAGCAAGGGACTGGTAAGCCACGGGCTGGTAAGCCAGGGACTGGCAAGCCAGGGGCTGGTAAGCCATGGACTGGTAAGCCAGCGACTGGTAAGCCAGGCACTGGTAAGCCATGCACTGGTAAGCCAGGGACTGGTAAGCCAGGGACTGGTAAGCCAGGGACTGGTAAACCAGGGGATGGTAAGCCAGCGACTGGTAAGCCAGGGACTGGTAAGCCAGGGGCTGGTAAGCCAGGCACTGGTAAGCCAGGCACTGGTAAGCCAGGCACTGGTAAGCCAGGCACTGGTAAGCCAGGGATTGGTAAGCCAGGGGCTGGTAAGCCAGGCACTGGTAAGCCAGGGGCTGGTAAGCCAGGCACTGGTAAGCCAGGGACTGGTAAGCCAGGGACTGGTGAGCCAGGGGCTGGTAAGCCAGGGGCTGGTAAGCCAGGGACTGGTAAGCCAGGGGCTGGTAAGCCAGGGACTGGTAAGCCAGGGACTGGTGAGCCAGGGGCTGGTAAGCCAGGGGCTGGTAAGCCAGGCACTGGTAAGCCAGGCACTGGTAAGTCAGGCGCTGGTAAGCCAGGGACTGGTAAGCCAGGGGCTGGTAAGCCAGGGGCTGGTAAGCCAGGTACTGGTAAGCCAGGCACTGGTAAGCCAGGCACTGGTAAGACAGGGACTGGTAAGCCAGGGACTGGTGAGCCAGGGACTGGTGAGCCAGGGGCTGATAAGCCAGGCACTGGTAAGCCAGGGACTGGTAAGCCAGGGACTGGTAAGCCAGGCACTGGTAAGCCAGGCACTGGTAAGCCAGGGGCTGGTAAGCCAGGGACTGGTAAGCCAGACACTGGTAAGCCAGGCACTGGTAAGCCAGGCACTGGTAAGCCAGGGACTGGTAAGCCAGGGACTGGTAAGCCAGGGACTGGTAAGCCAGGGGCTGGTAAGCCAGGGACTGGTAAGCCAGGCACTGGTAAGCCAGGGACTGGTAAGCCAGGGACTGGTAAGCCAGGCACTGGTAAGCCAGGGGCTGGTAAGCCAGGCACTGGTAAGCCAGGGACTGGTAAGCCAGGGACTGGTAAGCCAGGGACTGGTAAGCCAGGGACTGGTAAGCCAGGGACTGGTAAGCCAGGGACTGGTAAGCCAGGCACTGGTAAGCCAGGCACTGGTAAGCCAGGCACTGGTAAGCCAGGCACTGGTAAGCCAGGCACTGGTAAGCCAGGCACTGGTAAGCCAGGGACTGGTAAGCCTAACTCAGCCTAACCCAGTCTTGACTAACCCAACCCAACCCAGTCTGAATAAAAATATTTTGAGGTCTGACTGCTCCATCGCTTCTCTTTATATTTAATTTGACTTTTAATCTCACAAAGTTAAAAAAATAATGATAAAAATAAAATAATAATAATAATAATAATAATAATAATAATAATTAATAATAATAAGAATAATAATTAATAATAATAATAATAATAATAATAATAATAATAATAATAATAATAATAATAATAATAATAATAATAATAATAATAATAATAATAATGATACTACTACTACTACTACTACACTACTACTACTACCACCACTACTACTACTACTATTGTATTAGGAGATATATTTGAAGCTAACCCTCCGGCCACACAGGATGTTATCCTTCCTGTCTTACTTAAGGCAATGAATGAGATCTACATCAGAGTAGCAGAAATTTCTGAGGTTAAGCAGAGACGGAAGTCCACTTACTTGGTGACCTCGTAGAGTGTAGCATGGACTAGACTAATAATGTTGTCGTGGAGTACTGGTAGACGGGCTCCCTGCCACCACAGTGCCACATACTCCACACATACCAGCCACATCACCCACCACACTCCCTGTACACATGTTTTAATAAGTTAGCTACACATTATATCTTCCACCAAACGGAATCAGAACCACTGCCGATAGCATGTGGATTTCCCTAAGGTAGTATTCTGGGTCCCTTATTATTCTTATGTTATGTCAACGACATGGCTATCAGTGTCAAGTGCAAACTCCTACTGTATGCGAGTGACAGTGCTCTGTTAGTGTCAGATATAGCTAATGTATTAACACAAGATATAGCTAATGTATTAACACAAGATATAGCTAATGTATTAACAATGGAGCTAGAGTTCTGCAGCAAATAGTTAGTAGACAACAAACTATCATTACACCTCGGGAAAACTGAAGCCATTCTCTTTGGCACGAAACATAAACTGAGAAGGGGAAATAATTTTAATGTCCAGTGTAATGGGAACTGTATAACCCTATAGGTTTAGCGCTCCCCCATGATTATAACGATGTAATGGGGAGCCCATCACTTCAGTTTCCTTAGTAAAATATCTGGGAATCCCCTGTGACCCATGCATGTCAGGAGAACTGATAGGGAACAATGAAGAATAGAAAGCGAATGTCAGACTGAAGTTCCTCTGCACACAAGCACAGTGTCTACCTACTGAGGCACAGTGTCTACCTACTGAGGCACAGTGTCTACCTACTGAGGCACAGTGTCTACCTACTGAGGCACAGTGTCTACCTACTGAGGCACAGTGTCTACCTACTGAGGCACAGTGTCTACCTACTAAGGCACAGTGTCTACCTACTGAGGCACGGTGTCTACCTACTGAGGCACAGTGTCTACCTACTGAGGCACAGTGTCTACCTACTGAGGCACAGTGTCTACCTACTGAGGCACAGTGTCTACCTACTGAGGCACAGTGTCTACCTACTTAGGCACAGTGTCTATCTACTGAGGCACGGTGTCTACCTACTGAGGCACAGTGTCTACCTACTGAGGCACAGTGTCTACCTACTGAGGCACAGTGTCTACCTACTGAGGCACAGTGTCTACCTACTGAGGCACAGTGTCTACCTACTTAGGCACAGTGTCTACCTACTGAGGCACGGTGTCTACCTACTGAGGCAGTGTCTACCTACTGAGGCACAGTGTCTACCTACTGAGGCACAGTGTCTACCTACTGAGGCACGGTGTCTACCTACTGAGGCACGGTGTCTACCTACTGAGGCACAGTGTCTACCTACTGAGGCACGGTGTCTACCTACTGAGGCACGGTGTCTACCTACTGAGGCACAGTGTCTACCTACTGAGGCACAGTGTCTACCTACTGAGGCACAGTGTCTACCTACTGAGGCACAGTGTCTACCTACTGAGGCACAGTGTCTACCTACTGAGGCACAGTGTCTACCTACTTAGGCACAGTGTCTACCTACTGAGGCACGGTGTCTACCTACTGACAGGATGGATAATGAGAACCTTCAAAACTAGGGAGGCCAAGCCCATGATGACACTCTTCAGGTCACTTGTTCTATCTAGGCTGGAATATTGCTGCACTCTAACAGCACCTTTCAAGGCAGGTGAAATTGCCGACCTAGAAAATGTACAGAGAACTTTCACGGCGCGCATAACGGAGATAAAACACCTCAATTACTGGGAGCGCTTGAGGTTTCTAAACCTGTATTCCCTGGAACGCAGGAGGGAGAGATACATGATTATATACACCTGGAAAATCCTAGAGGGACTAGTACCGAACTTGCACACGAAAATCACTCACTACGAAAGCAAAAGACTTGGCAGACGATGCACCATCCCCCCAATGAAAAGCAGGGGTGTCACTAGCACGTTAAGAGACCATACAATAAGTGTCAGGGGCCCAAGACTGTTCAACTGCCTCCCAGCACACATAAGGGGGATTACCAACAGACCCCTGGCAGTCTTCAAGCTGGCACTGGACAAGCACCTAAAGTCAGTTCCTGATCAGCCGGGCTGTGGCTCGTACGTTGGTTTGCGTGCAGCCAGCAGCAACAGCCTGGTTGATCAGGCGCTTATCCACCAGGAGGCCTGGTCACAGACCGGGCCGCGGGGGCGTTGACCCCCGAAACTCTCTCCAGGTAAACTGAGGCAGTGTCTACCTACTGAGGCACAGTGTCTACCTACTGAGGCACAGTGTCTACCTACTGAGGCACGGTGTCTACCTACTGAGGCACGGTGTCTACCTACTGAGGCACAGTGTCTACCTACTGAGGCACGGTGTCTGCCTACTGAGGCACGGTGTCTACCTACTGAGGTACAGTGTCTACCTACTGAGGCACAGTGTCTACCTACTGAGGCACAGTGTCTACCTACTGAGGCACAGTGTCTACCTACTGAGGCACAGTGTCTACCTACTTAGGCACAGTGTCTACCTACTGAGGCACAGTGTCTACCTACTGAGGCACAGTGTCTACCTACTGAGGCACAGTGTGTACCTACTGAGGCACAGTGTCTACCTACTGAGGCACGGTGTCTACCTACTGAGGCACAGTCTCTACCTACTGAGGCACAGTGCCTACCTACTGAGGCACAGTGTCTACCTACTGAGGCACAGTGTCTACCTACTGAGGCACAGTGTCTACCTACTGAGGCACGGTGTCTACCTACTGAGGCACGGTGTCTACCTACTGAGGCACAGTGTCTACCTACTGAGGCAGAGCCTCTACCTACTGAGGCACAGCCTCTACCTACTGAGGCACAGTGTCTACCTACTGAGGCACAGTGTCTACCTACTGAGGCACAGTGTCTACCTACTGAGGCACAGTGTCTACCTACTGAGGCACAGTGTCTACCTACTGAGGCACAGTGTCTACCTACTGAAGCACAGTGTCTACCTACTGAGGCACAGTGTCTACCTACTGAGGCACAGTATCTACCTACTGAGGCACAGTGTCTACCTACTGAGGCACGGTGTCTACCTACTGAGGCACAGTGTCTACCTACTAAGGCACAGTGTCTACCTACTGAGGCACAGCCTCTACTTACTGAGGCACAGTGTCTACCTACTGAGGCACAGTGTCTACCTACTGAGGCACAGTGTCTACCTACTGAGGCACAGTCTCTACCTACTGAGGCACAGTGTCTACCTACTGAGACACAGTGTCTACCTACTGAGGCACAGTGTCTACCTACTGAGGCACAGTCTCTACCTACTGAGGCACAGTGTCTACCTACTGAAGCACAGTGTCTACCTACTGAGGCACAGTGTCTACCTACTGAGGCACAGTGTCTACCTACTGAGGCACAGTGTCTACCTACTGAGGCACAGTGTCTACCTACCGAGGCACAGTGTCTACCTACTGAGGCACAGTGTCTACCTACTGAGGCTGGCAGGACACTATGTCTAGCCCTTATACAATGTCTTTCATTTTTTTTTGTCATTTATGGGTTTTAGTTCTTCCCGCGATTCCTGACTCCTATAAGATTCCTTTAGCTTTAGTTCGATGTTTGCTATTTCTCTGACCAGTGACTCCCTACGCATTTCAGATATATTGGCCTCTTTTAGCCGCTCTGTTATTCCTTTTCGTCGCCTGTAAAGGGAGCGCCTGTCTCTTTCTATTTTACATCTACTCCTCCTTTTTCTTAAAGGAATAAGCCTTGAGCATACATCGAGTGCCACCGAGTTAATCTGTTCTAGGCATAAGTTGGGGTCTGTGTTGCTTAGTCTATCTTCCCAGTTTATATCGTTTAGGACTTGGTTTACTTGGTCCCACTTTATGTTCTTGTTATTGAAGTTGAATTTGGTGAAGGCTCCCTCGTGACTAGTCTCATTATGTCGGTCTGGGGCTCCACGCATACATGTCTGAACCTCGATTACCTGGAGTTTACCTGGAGAGAGTTCCGGGGGTCAACGCCCCCGCGGTCCGGTCTGTGACCAGGCCTCCTGGTGGATCAGAGCCTGATCAACCAGGCTGTTGCTGCTGGCTGCACGCAAACCAACGTACGAGCCACAGCCCGGCTGATCAGGAACTGACTTTAGGTGCTTGTCCAGTGCCAGCTTGAAGACTGCCAGGGGTCTGTTGGTAATCCCCCTTATGTGTGCGGGGAGGCAGTTGAACAGTCTCGGGCCCCTGACACTTATTGTATGGTCTCTTAACGTGCTAGTGACACCCCTGCTTTTCATTGGGGGGATGGTGCATCGTCTGCCAAGTCTTTTGCTTTCGTAGTGAGTGATTTTCATGTGCAAGTTCGGTACTAGTCCCTCTAGGATTTTCCAGGTGTATATAATCATGTATCTCTCCCTCCTGCGTTCCAGGGAATACAGGTTTAGGAACCTCAAGCGCTCCCAGTAATTGAGGTGTTTTATCTCCGTTATGCGCGCCGTGAAAGTTCTCTGTACATTTTCTAGGTCGGCAATTTCACCTGCCTTGAAAGGTGCTGTTAATGTGCAGCAATATTCCAGCCTAGATAGAACAAGTGACCTGAAGAGTGTCATCATGGGCTTGGCCTCCCTAGTTTTGAAGGTTCTCATTATCCATCCTGTCATTTTTCTAGCAGATGCGATTGATACAATGTTATGGTCCTTGAAGGTGAGATCCTCCGACATGATCACTCCCAGGTCTTTGACGTTGGTGTTTCGCTCTATTTTGTTGTGATCTGAGTATATTGTTTTTGATATGGTGACATTTCGTATCAGATCATCATTGTTAGTGAAGATGAGGTCTAGTGTATTCTCCAGTCTAGTAAGCTCTATTATTTGCTGGTTTAAGTTGAATTTTGTGCAGAGATTTAAAAGCTCGTGTGTGTGTGAGTTTTCGTCAGAATTGCTTCCTGGTGTTATCACTGCAACAGTATTATTTGCTATATTCCTCCATTTTAGGTGCCTTAAGTTGAAATCCCCCAGGAGCAAGATGTTGGGTGCAGGAGCTGGAAGATTTTCTAGACAGTGGTCAATTTTTAACAGCTGTTCCTGGAAGTGCTGGGATGTTGCATCCGGAGGCTTGTAGACTACCACAATGACTAGGTTTTCGTTCTCGACCTTTACTGCTAAAACTTCCACTACATCATTTGAGGCATTTAGCAGTTCTGTGCAAACAAGTAACTCTGCGATATACAGGCCAACTCCCCCCCTCCCTTTTGCCTGTTCACTCCGTCGCATCTGTTTAGGTTGTAACCTGAGATCCATATTTCGTTGTCCAAGTGATCCTTTATGTAGGTCTCTGTGTAAGCAGTCCACGGATGAAAGATATTTTGTTGTTCGTTGCTGGCTTTAGACCCTGTATATTTGCAAAGAAGAATGTCATCGGACTGGTGGTATTGTTGGTACTGGGGGGGGGGATTTTTTTCCGGCATTAGTATCTGTATCTGTTGGTTTGGAGTGGAGGCCATCGACTGTGGTTCCACTCCAGGAATGACTGGATTTGGTGTACGATTTCTGCCATTTCCTGCCAGTTTTTTTACCTTCCTGGCACTAAAAAACCATCTCCCTCTTGAGTGGCTGTGGCTACCCAGGTTTTCCCATGGTCTGGATGTTTTGTATCTTTTGTGTTTTGTATCTTTGTGTATACCTGAATAAACTTACTTACCAAACGTCACTACCCACCTTACATTACGTAGTGTTGTTGTAGGTGGTGGTGAGTGTGTAGTGTGTCAGCATGACAGACACATCCTTGTCTGAGTGTGTGGTGTCAGCATGACGGACACATCCTTGTCTGAGTGTGTGGTGTCAACATGACAAACACATCCTTGTCTGAGTGTGTGGTGTCAACATGACAAACACATCCTTGTCTGAGTGTGTGGTGTCAACAACACAAACACATCCTTGTCTGAGTGTGTGGTGTCAACATGACAAACACATCATTGTCTGAGTGTGTGGTGTCAACATGACAAACACATCCTTGTCTGAGTGTGTGGTGTCAACATGACAAACACATCCTTGTCTGAGTGTGTGGTGTCAACATGACAAACACATCATTGTCTGAGTGTGTGGTGTCAACATGACAAACACATCCTTGTCTGAGTGTGTGGTGTCAACATGACAAACACATCCTTGTCTGAGTGTGTGGTGTCAACAAGACAAACACATCATTGTCTGAGTGTGTGGTGTCAACAAGACAAACACATCCTTGTCTGAGTGTGTGGTGTCAACAAGACAAACACATCCTTGTCTGAGTGTGTGGTGTCAACAAGACAAACACATCCTTGTCTGAGTGTGTGGTGTCAACAAGACAAACACATCCTTGTCTGAGTGTGTGGTGTCAACAAGACAAACACATCCTTGTCTGAGTGTGTGGTGTCAACATGACAAACACATCCTTGTCTGAGTGTGTGGTGTCAACAAGACAAACACATCCTTGTCTGAGTGTGTGGTGTCAACATGACAAACACATCCTTGTCTGAGTGTGTGGTGTCAACAAGACAAACACATCCTTGTCTGAGTGTGTGGTGTCAACAAGACAAACACATCCTTGTCTGAGTGTGTGGTGTCAACATGACAAACACATCCTAGTCTGAGTGTGTGGTGTCAACATGACAAACACATCCTTGTCTGCTACTCTGTTACATGATACTCGCTTCATAAAAGCATATCTCTCCGGCTTCTTCATTCCAATATAACTGTCTCGTCTCAGAACTATATTCAGTTCCTGGTCTCGTGTGTCAACGCTTGACGTCCTCTACCCGATGTGTATACGTGTCTACAGATATGCTTGTATATTCGATGTGTATTATTCGTATGCATAATATACGCTAGTCGTGTATAAAATGTCGTGTTGATCATGAAAGTTCTGGCACTTTTCTGATGTTTTTATTACGGTCAAATCTATTTTTTTTCTTTTGGACAGCCTCATCACTCATGCTACACATGTCCTCAGAATGTGGCCCAACTACACCTTGTTTTTCTTATTGGGGGTTATCTCTCTCTCTCTCTCTCTCTCTCTCTCTCTCTCACACACACACACACACACACACACACACACACACACACACACACGTCCAGGAGAGGCCAGGAGCTAGGACTCGACCCTGCAACCTCAACTAGGTGAGTACACATACACGTGACGAGTGAGGTTCCACAAGGATCAGTCCTAGGATCGATGCTGTTTCTTGCATACTTAAATGACATGGCAGAAGGGATATAGTCAGGGGTATCCCTGTTCGCAGACAACGTGAAGCTAATGAGAATACAAGCGGACGAGGACCAGGAAAGGCTACAGGCTACAGGCAGGGTCTGACAAATGGCTCCTGGAGTTTAACCCTCCAACTGTAAAGTTATGAAGCTTCAGGAAGGAGAAAGAAGACCGACTCAGTCACTGGCTGCAAAACTCACTCAAGGAGAAGGATCCTGGGGTGAGTATCATACCGAGCACATCAACTAAATACTGCTGCAGTATATGGGCGCCTGACAAATCTAAGAATAGTTTTTCGACATCTAAGGAGCAATTCACGATACTGTACACCGTGTACGTCAGACCCATACTGGAGTACGCAGCACCAGTATGAAGCCCACACCTGGTCAAGCACAAGCACATCAAGAAATTGGAAAAAGTGCTGAGGTTTGCAGCAAGCCTAGTCCCGGAGCTTATGGGTATGTCCTATGAGGAGAGAAAGGGGGAAACTCGACCTGATGACAGTGGAGGACAGGAAGACTAGGAATAATATGATAACGACGTACAAAGTACTGAGAGGAAATGACAAGGTGAACTGGGACAGAATGTTTGAGATGGGAAATAAAAACAAGAAGGAACACCTGGAATTGGAAAATTCAGAAGAGTCATAGGGATGTTAGGAAGTATTTCGTCAGTCTTAGAGTTGCCAGGAAGTAGAACAATCTAGAGAGTGAAGTGGTAGAGGCGGGAGCCATACATAGCTTTCAGAAGAGGTATGGCAAGGCTCTTGAAGCAGGACAGAGTGGATTTAGTAGCGACCAACGAATAGTCGGAGGCCAGGAGCTATGACTTGACCCCTGCAACCACATATTAGTAAGTACACACAAAAAAGTACAGTACATAAGAAAACAGAAAAGTGAGGAACGTAACCGGAAACAAATGTACAAAACGAAAACAGAAACCAGAGAACATTGTGGGAATTTCATAGCAGAAGAGTTAGTTGTGTACCACACTGTTCCACAGAGACAACTCACTCAGAAATGTTCAAGAAATGTCAAAGTATTTCATCCACAGGGGTATTTGTCCCACCAAATTTGAAACTACCTAAGGTGGGAGAATTGGACCTGCCTGGCAAGGGCCAGTAGGCCTGCCTGGAGAGGGTTTCCGGGGCCGTTAGTGTACAGCGGTATTCCAGCCTAGAGAGCACAAGTGATTTGAAGAGAATCATCATGGGATTGGCATCCCTAGTTTTGAAGGTTCTCATTATCCATTCTATCATTTTCCTAGCAGATGAGGTAGATACATTGTTGTGGTCTTTGAAGGTGGGATCCTCTGACATTATCACTCCCAGGTCCTTCACATTACTTTTCCGCTCTATTGTATGGTTAGAATTTGTCGTATACCCTGGCACATTTTTAATTTCTTCAAGTTTTCCATATCTGAGAAGTTGAAATTTCTTCTCGTTGAACTTCATATTGTTTTGAGTGGCCCATTCGAAGATTTGGTTGATGTTCGCTTGGAGTCTCGCAGTATCTTCGATGGAGGTCACTGTCATGGTGATCCGGGTGTCATCCACAAAGGAAGACACGGAGCTATGGCTTACATCTTTGTCTATGTCAGAAATAAGGATGAGGAATAGAATGGGAGGGAGTGCTGTTCCTTGTGGAACAAAGCTTTTTACCGTAGCTGCCTGGGAGTTTATTCTGTTTACTATTACTCTTTGTGTTCTATTTGTCAGGAAGTTGTAGATCCATCTACCAACTTTTCCCGTTATTCCTTTATCCCGCATTGTGTGTGCTATTACACCATGGTCACACTTATCGAAAGCTTTTGCAAAGTCTGTGTATACTACATCTGTATTTTGTTTATCCTCTACAGCATCCAGGACCTTGTCATAGTGGTCCAGTAGCTGGGACAGGCAGGAGCGACCTGCTCTAAACCCGTGTTGTCCTGGGTTGTGTAACTGATGGGTATCTAGGTGGTTGGCTATCTTGCTTCTTAGAACCCTCTCAAAGATTTTTATGATATGGGATGTTAGTGCTATCGGTCTGTAGTTCTTTGTAATTGCTTCACTGCCACATTTGTGGAGTGGGGCTATGTTTGTTGTTTTTAGTGTGTGTGGGATGACCCCTGTGTCCATGCTCCCTCTCCATAAAATGCTGAAGGCACGCGATAGGGACTTCTTGCAGTTCTTGATGAACACGGAGTTCCACGAGTCTTGGCCTGGGGCAGAGTGCATGGGTATGTCATTAATCGCCTCTTCAAAATCTTGTGGAGTTATAATAATATCCGAGTTTTGGGATGACCAAATTTTGGGTTTCGTTCATAAAGAATTCATTTGGATTGTCGACCCTTAGAGTGGGCAGTGGATCGCTGAACACTGAGTCATATTGCGACTTTAGTATCTCACTCATTTCCTGGCTATCATCTGTGTATGTCCCATCCTGCCTAAGCAGGGGCCCGATACTGGATGCTATTTTTCCCTTAGATTTGGCATAAGAGAAGAAGTATTTTGTTTTTTTTCTCAGTTTCCTTTATGGCTTTTAGTTCTTCCTGTGATTCTTGTCTCCTATAAGATTCCTTCAGCTTAAGTTCGACATTTGCAATTTCATTGACTAGTGCTTCCCTTCGTTTTTCAGATATATTGACCCCACTCAGCAGCTCTGTGACTCTTTGCCTTCGTCTGTATAGGGAACGTCTCTCTCTTTCTAGTTTACATCTTCTCTTTCTTTTTCTTAATGGAATGTGTCTTGAGCAGATCTCAAGAACCACAGAATTAATTTTTTTCAAGGCAGATGTTCGGGTCCATGTTGTTTAGGATATCTTCCCAGCTTGTTTCATTTAGGACATGGTTTACTTGATCCCATTGTATGTTTTTGTTATTGAAATTGAATTTCGTGAAGAGACCTTCATGACTACTTACATTTTGCTGGTCTGGAGCCCTGTGCCTACATGTCTGTACCTCTGTTATGTTGTGATCTGAGTGAATTGTCTTTGATACAGTTATATTACGTATCAGATCATCATTGTTAGTGAAGATGAGGTCCAGAGTATTTTCTAGTCTTGTAGGCTCAACTATTTGCTGGTTTAAGGTGAATTTGTTGCAGAGATTTAGTAGTTCGTGTGTGTGAGAATTTTCATCTGAGCTGCCTCCCAGGGTGATCTCTGCTAAAACATTGTTTGCTATACTCCACCATTTTAGGTGTCTCTGGTTGAACTCTCCCAGTAGTAAGATGTTTGGGGCAGGAGTTGGGAGATTTTCCAGACAGTGGTCAATTTTCTCAAGCTGCTCCTGGAATTGCTGTTCGAGAAAATATTAACTGTTGCATAAAAACAGGTATAAAAATAGATGGAACAGTAACAGAATCTGTTCGGGTAGAGTTTGTAGAAGATCACGAAAAACTAATTCTAGGTGTAATATACCGACCTCCAGGCTTGGATCACGATAGTTAGTTTAATTTAGTTAGTTTAATTATGCACCCCATACCCATCCTGTGGGCGGTAGTCAAAAGATTACAGAGGTACATAATGGGTCCAGGGGCTGGACCCCAAAGTTATGATAGCTGAACTAGTTACAAAGGTAATGAACTCCAGGTAGATCTGGTCACAATCATGACAAGTTACAAAGGTAATGAATCATCTACACTCCTATACATGGTTACAGTCATGAACAAATTACAAAGTAATGAGCCACTGATACGCCAGAGGGAGACTTCTTTGGGACGAAATTGTTAGGGCTTCTAGACATAATAACATAGTGAGAGTAGGGGATTTTAACTTTAGTCAAATTGACTGGAATTCTTTGACAGGTAATCTAGAGTCCAGTGACTTTATGGAAACAGTTCAGAACTGTTTTCTGAAGCAGTGTGTAACAGAGCCTACCAGGGGTAATAATTTGCTAGACCTAGTCTTGTCAAATAAGGAAACACTCGTAAATAATCTGGAGATCACTGAAGAGCTTGGCGCAAGTGATCACAAATCCATCACTTTTAGCATTAAATGGGAATACAAGAATAATGATAATACGGTAAAAATAAATCCCTGATTGTCGTTCTGCCGATTATAATGGACTTAGGGAACACCTGTCAAATCTTGATTAGGGTTATCTAGCTAATGATTTTATTGACAATAATCATACTTATGATTATGAAGGGATCTGCTTTTATGATTGTTTTCTTAATAACGTACACCGTGCCCAGAGTATATACATTCCCCAGAGAGATATTAGGTCTAATAACAACGATCCCAAATGGATTAACAGGAGGCTAAAGCATCTATTAGGGGAGAAAAGGGGAATTTATAGGCGCATCAGAAGAGGAGAGGTTAACCTTACTGACCAATATGTTCAGCTTAAAAGAGAAGTAAAAAAGGGGATTAGAAAGGCTAAACGTGACTATGAAATTGGAGTTGCTAATGAATCAAAGACTAATCCAAAGGGGTTCTTTCAAGTGTATAGGACGAAGGTGAAGGAAAAAGTAGGACCTCTGAAATCTGGGAATGGACAGCTGACGGATAATGAACTGGAAATGTGTTCCTTATTTAATGACTATTTTTTGTCAGTTTTTACACAGGAAGATGTAAATGAGATTCCAGTAATTAACAATTATTTAGTTCCTGATGAATTTAAATTAACTAATATTACTGTCACGAGGGACATGGTTATTAAACAGATAGACAAACTGAAGCAAAATAAGACCCCGGGGCCCGACGAGTTTTTTTCAGGGTACTTAAGGAATGTAAGATGGAGCTTAGTCAACCATTAACGAGTGTGTTTAACGCGTCCATCCTTACTGGTGTTGTGCCAGAGTTGTGGAAGATGGCTAATGTGGTTCCTATATTCAAATCAGGGGATAAGTCCGTTCCTTCAAATTACCGTCCAATAAGCCTGACATCTATAGTGGGTAAGTTATTAGAATCAATTATAGCTGACATTATTAGAAGTCACCTTGAAGAGCATAATTTGATTAATGAATCTCAACATGGGTTCACGAGAGGTCGTTCCTGCCTGACAAATTTACTGACGTTCTTCAATAGAACATTTGAGGCAGTGGACAGTGATAAAGAATATGATATTGTTTATTTGGGTTTTAGTAAAGCCTTCGATAGAGTACCTCACAAGAGACTTTTAAGAAAAGTGGCAGCTCATGGTATAGGAGGTAAAGTTCTAGCATGGATTGAGGCATGGCTTACCAATAGAAAGCAGAGAGTTACCATTAATGGGGTGAAATCTGAATGGGGATTAGTCACTAGTGGCGTTCCACAAGGATCAGTTTTAGGCCCTCTCTTGTTCATAATTTACATTAATGACCTTGATGAAGGGATTACGAGTGACATGAGTAAATTTGCTGATGATACAAAGATAGGCCGTATAATTCATTCTGAGGAGGATAGCAATGAACTCCTGGAGGATTTGGACAAATTAATGTCTTGGTCTGAAAAATGGCAGATGAAGTGTAAGGTACTAGTCCTTGGTAATGAAAATAACCCTCGAAGCTATAATCTTGGTGAAGTAGAGCTTGATCATACAGAATGTGAAAAAGACTTGGGAGTCATGGTAAGTAGAAATCTAAAGCCAAGACAGCAGTGCCTTAGTGTGCCCAACAAGGCTAACAGATTACTAGGATTTATCTCTAGAAGTATAAGTAACAGAAGTCCAAAAGTTATTTTACAGCTCTATACCTCACTAGTGAGGCCCCATTAGTAAGGCCTCACCTAGATTATGCAGCTCAGTTCTGGTCTCCGTATTACAGAATGGACATTAGTTGGTTAGAAAACATTCAGCGTAGAATGACTAAATTAATACACAGCATTAGAAATCTTCCTTATGAAGAAAGATTGAAGACCCTTAAATTACATTCACTTGTTAGACGAAGAATGAGGGGAGACATGATCGAAGTGTATAAGTGGAAGATGGGTATTAATAAAGAGGATATTAATAAGGTCTTGAGGATATCTCTCCAAGAGAGAACCCGCAGCAATGGATTTAAATCAGTGCCGTCCTGGCGAACCTATACATGGAACATCTGGAAGCCGAGCGTTTTTCCACCAATATTCCTTCGTCTGTTACCTGGCTCCGTTATGTTGACGACATTCTCCTCATAACTCCTAAACGCTTCAACGTTCAAGCTCTCCAAGACAAGCTCAACCAGGTCGAGCCCTCAGTCCAGTTCACACTTGAAGAAGAAGTCGACAACACTCTTCCTTTCCTTGATGTTCTTCTCTGTAAAACTGACCACGAACTTCGTTTTAAAGTCTATTGAAAATCCACCAACCAAAACGATCTTCTCCACTTCTACTCTCACCACGACACCAAAACTAAACGTGGTGTAATTATAGGCTTTTTCCTGCGCGCACTCAGAATCTGCAGCAATGAGTTCCTTGAGGAAGAATGCACTATAATTGAACAAGTATTTTCCAAACTTCACTATCCTCGTCACTTCGTCAGAGACTGCAGACGACGGGCAACACACCCAGGGAAGACAACGCCAACGATGACCATCGAGAACGTCTTGTCGAATTCCACAACTGAAGGTGTAATGCTACCTGATGAATGTGAGTCGACTACTGGGAACATCACGACGGACGACGCCAAGGAAGGTAAAAACATTGTTGTTGTTGGGGATAGCCAGATTATGTACATGGATAGGGCATTCTGCTTGAAGGATAGGAGTAGGAGGCAGAGAGTGTGTTTTCCTGGGGCTGGGATGAAGGATATTGTTGGTGGCCCGGTGGCCTTGTGGCTAAAGCTCCCGCTTCACACTCGGAGGGCCCGGGTTCGATTCCCGGCGGGTGGAAACATTTTGACACGTTTCCTTACACCTGTTGTCCTGTTCACCTAGCAGCAAATAGGTACCTGGGTGTTCGTCGACTGGTGTGGGTCGCATCCTGGGGGACAAGATTGAGGACCCCAATGGAAATAAGTTAGACAGTCCTTGATGACGCACTGACTTTCTTGGGTTATCCTGGGTGGCTAAACCTCCGGGGTTAAAAATCCGAACGAAATCTTATCTGTCTGGATGACATCATGAGAGGTAATGGGAGCAATCCTATTATCTGTCTCAGTGCTAGAGGCAACGATGTTGGCAGACGTAGGAGTGAGGACCTGATTAGCAAGTACAGGACAGCAATAGAGATAATTAGGAGGAAGGGTGGAAACCCTGTCATATGTGGTATTTTGCCAAGGAGAGGAGTTGGAAATGAATGGTTGTCCAGGGCAATTGGTGTCAATTGCTGGCTGGACAAATACTGTAAGGAAAATGCGGTAACATTCATTGACAACTGGGACCTCTTCTATGGCAGAAATGACATGTATGCCAGGGATGGGGTTCACTTATCTAGGTGTGGGGTGGGGGCACTGGCAACTGTAGTGGAGGGAGCTGATAGGGCTTTAAACTAGGAATATATAGTGGTATGGGTTTTGACGAAAATACAGTGAAGTCCCAGTATAGTAAAACTATGAGTTCTAGGGGAACTAGTAATAAGCAGAACGAGGTAGATACTGAAAAGCCAGTGACGCTAGGTGACAAGGACAGTAATAGGTTTAGTAGAAAAACAGAAATGAGCAGGAAGGGTAAAGAGAAAGGAGGGTCTTTCAATGTATATTATGCTAATAGCTGTAGTGCTAGGAATAAGATGGACGAGTTGAGATTAGTTGCTAGTGCAGGTAACATTGATGTATTTGCCTTAACTGAGACGTGGTTTAATTAAAAAAGTCGGGACATGCCTGCGGAATATCACATTCAGGGTTTTAAATTGTTCCAAGTAGATAGAAGTATCGGGAAGGGGGGTGGGGTGGCACTGTATGTCCGAGATCGCTTGAACTGTTGCATAAAAACGGGTATAAAATCTGAAATAACACATACAGAGTCTGTTTGGATAGAATTTTCAGAGCGACATGAAAAATTGATTTTAGGTGTGATATACCGTCCCCCAAACTTAGATAGGGACCAAGAGAGACTACTATGGGAGGAAATTGTTAAGGCCACAAGGCACGATAATGTAGTAATTCTAGGAGACTTTAACTTTGGTCAGATTGATTGAAATTTCATGACTGGGAATTTAGAATCTAGCGATTTCTTAGAAGTAGTTCAGGATTGCTTTTTGAAACAGTTTGTGACAGAGCCTAGAAGGGGAAATAACCTGCTTGACTTGGTTCTGGCAAACAAGGAAACCCTTGTTAAAAATTTAGAAATTACAGAGGAACTCGGAACAAGCGATCACAAATCAATTACCTTTAGCATTGAATGGAAGTATGATAGTAGAGATAATTCAGTAATGGTCCCAGATTTTTGCTTAGCAGATTACAATGGGCTTAGAGAACACTTATCTGTGGACTGGAGTAACGAAGAGAGCTATCAGTATGACATCTTTCTTAACACAATACATGCTGCCCAAAGGACATTTATCCCATATAAGGAAATTAGATCGAGTAGAAATGACCCCAAATGGATGAATAATAGGCTCAAATATCTTTTAGGGCAGAAGAAAGGAATTTATAGGCGTATCAAAAGAGGTGAGGGTCATCTTATGAATCAGTATATTGACATTAAGAGGGACGTTAAAAAGGGGATAAGAAAAGCTAAAAGGGACTATGAAATTAAAGTTGCTAGGGATTCTAAAACTAACCCAAAAAGTTTTTTCCAGGTATATAGAACAATAGTCAGAGATAAGATAGGTCCTCTTAAAAATAACTCTGGGCATCTTACTGACAAAGAGAATGAAATGTGCTCTATTCTTAATAATTATTTTCTCTCGGTTTTCACTCAGGAAGACACTAACAATATCCCAGCAATTAATTTTTATAGTGGGCCTGATGATAATAAATTATGCAATATCACAGTCACCAGCGAAATGGTTATCAAACAAATAGACCAGTTAAAGCAAAATAAATCCCCGGGCACTGATGAACTTTTTTCAAGGGTTCTTAAAGAGTGTAAAATGGAACTTTGTGAACCTTTAACTAATATTTTTAATTTATCTCTTCAAACAGGTGTAGTGTCTGATGTGTGGAAGATGGCTAATGTAATTCCTATTTTTAAAGCAGGGGACACGTTTCCAACATCTTTTCCAATACCTCATTCCAAGTATCTACCTCCACAACCACGACCATCAAGGACATTACCAGTAATGAACAGGACAAGCTTCCATCCTCTGCAGGGGTATACATAATCCCTTGTAATGACTGCAGCAAATTATACGTGGGAGAAACATCAAGAGACCTCCAAACACGTATTTCAGAACACCAATACGCAAGCAGGTCTGACTATCCAAGGAATGCCTGTGTACAACACCGTAATTCATACACCCATTTAATCAACTACAGAAACTCAAGACTTATCGCCACAGAAGACAACACTCAATACCGAAGAATCCTGGAATCATCGCTTATCTCTATATCCAACAACTTCAACCAAAACAATGGCTTCTATAACATAGCTGAACCACTTGTCAAGAAACGTCTTCATCGCTATCCCAAATAAGAACATAGGAATGGAGGAACACTGCAGAAGATCTACTCATATACTTATCCAATCTCTCTTCCAAGCTACCCAAGATTTTAGACTCTATAACCCCACTCGGTACATCATCAGATACAGCATTCTCCACCTGACTCAGCATTCTCAACCTGACTATAAATAATCTCGTACCTTCCACCCAGGTAGATCTGTTTGTTACTTGAAAAAGCCCACTGTGTGGGTGAAACGTTGTCAACAAAGGATCACATTATACTGCATATGTGTTTATATTTCCACCAACGACCTCAAGGAAGAGTTGGACGAACTATTGACATAGTCCAAAAAGTGGCAGCTGTATTTCGGTGTGGAAAGGTGGACAGGATTGAAAATAACCTTCACACTTGTGAACTAGGTGATGATAAGAAATCTGAAGCCAAGACGTACCTAAGCCTTTGTAATACCGTTACCAGACTGTCTGGATTTTTATAAAGGAGTCTACAGATTACTATAATAATATTATTTATTTCTACCAGTACATGTACAAGGTATACAGACCATAGCTGACATCAATGACATGCTACTATATAGAAAGCCCCCTTGTTACGCTGAGAATTTCGGGCAAATTAGGTCAATTTTGTCCCAGGATGCGACCCACACCTGTCGACTAACCCCCAGGTACATATTTTACTGATGGGTGAACAGGGACCACCGGTGTGAAGAAACTCGCTCAATGTGTCCACCCTCGCCGGGAATCGAACCAGGATATCAGCGAGCGAAGCGAGAGCTTTGCCTACCAGGTCACGGGCCATCGTACTATAACCCTAAACATCATTAATAAGTCCTCAATGAGATTATGCGGCTTAGTTCTGACCTCCATACTACAGCCTAGATATTAATACTACATTGGTGTGGAACAATGTGCCAAGCAGAGTCACTGGTGTGGAACAATGTGCTAAGCAGAGTCACTGGTGTGGAACAATGTGCTAAGCAGAGTCACTGGTGTGGAACAACGTGCCAAGCAGAGTCACTGGTGTGGAACAATGTGCCAAGCAGAGTCATTGGTGTGGAACAATGTGCTAAGCAGAGTCACTGGTGTGGAACAATGTGCCAAGCAGAGTCACTGGTGTGGAACAACGTGCCAAGCAGAGTCACTGGTGTGGAACAATGTGCCAAGCAGAGTCACTGGTGTGGAACAATGTGCCAAGCAGAGTCACTGGTGTGGAACAATGTGCCAAGCAGAGTCACTGGTGTGGAACAATGTGCCAAGCAGAATCACTGGTGTGGAACAATGTGCCAAGCAGAGTCACTGGTGTGGAACAATGTGCCAAGCAGAGTCACTGGTGTGGAACAATGTGCCAAGCAGAATCACTGGTGTGGAACAATGTGCCAAGCAGAGTCACTGGTGTGGAACAATGTGCCAAGCAGAGTCACTGGTGTGGAACAACGGGCCAAGCAGAGTCACTGGTGTGGAACAATGTGCCAAGCAGAGTCACTGGTGTGGAACAATGTGCCAAGCAGAGTCACTGGTGTGGAACAATGTGCCAAGCAGAGTCACTGGTGTGGAACAATGTGCCAAGCAGAGTCACTGGTGTGGAACAATGTGCCAAGCAGAGTCACTGGTGTGGAACAATGTGCCAAGCAGAGTCACTGGTGTGGAACAACGTGCCAAGCAGAATCACTGGTGTGGAACAACGTGCCAAGCAGAGTCACTGGTGTGGAACAATGTGCCAAGCAGAGTCACTGGTGTGGAACAATGTGCCAAGCAGAGTCACTGGTGTGGAACAATGTGCCAAGCAGAGTCACTGGTGTGGAACAATGTGCCAAGCAGAGTCACTGGTGTGGAACAACGTGCCAAGCAGAGTCACTGGTGTGGAACAATGTGCCAAGCAGAGTCACTGGTGTGGAACAATGTGCCAAGCAGAGTCACTGGTGTGGAACAATGTGCCAAGCAGAGTCACTGGTGTGGAACAATGTGCCAAGCAGAGTCACTGGTGTGGAACAATGTGCCAAGCAGAATCACTGGTGTGGAACATGTGCCAAGCAGAGTCACTGGTGTGGAACAATGTGCCAAGCAGAGTCACTGGTGTGGAACAATGTGCCAAGCAGAGTCACTGGTGTGGAACAATGTGCCAAGCAGAGTCACTGGTGTGGAACAATGTGCCAAGCAGAGTCACTGGTGTGGAACAATGTGCCAAGCAGAGTCACTGGTGTGGAACAATGTGCCAAGCAGAGTCACTGGTGTGGAACAATGTGCCAAGCAGAGTCACTGGTGTGGAACAATGTGCCAAGCAGAGTCACTGGTGTGGAACAATGTGCCAAGCAGAGTCACTGGTGTGGAACAATGTGCACCTAATAAATGGATGAGTGCAGAGGGTAAGGTCTAAGAAGAGCTTACCCAGCATATAAGCAGGAAGGTGGAGGGGACCCCGGTTCAAGCCTCCCGTCCACCTCTCTGCTTACTCATAAATAAGCTATATTCATTATAAGGATTAAATCACCCTGTCTGTAAGACAACATTACCCTTCCAGGATTCCAGGTAGCGTCTGTCAGTAGGTCATTCGGACAATAGTTGATCCTCTTTTGTTCGTGAACCAGCATTCGTGATCCAACATTCTTTTCTGTATTGTATTGTGTCAAAAGATAAACATCTCCGGCTGAATTAGTGACAATTGTGGCATACAGACTTTTATCTCTGTCACATTGTCTGAGAAAATAACCGCCGGAAAGATGGTATGGAAATTGGGCTAAGTGTATGCGATAAAGTGCGTGAGTGTGTGGGCAAGTGAGTGTGTGAGAGAACAAGTGAGTGTGTGAGAGAGCAAGTGTGTGTGTGAGAGAGCAAGTGAGTGTGTGAGAGAGCAAGTGGGTGTGTGAGAGAGCAAGTGAGTGTGTGAGAGAGCAAGTGTGTGAGAGAGCAAGTGATTGTGTGAGAGAGCAAGTGGGTGTGTGAGAGAGCAAGTGAGTGTGTGAGAGAGCAAGTGGGTGTGTGAGAGAGCAAGTGAGTGTGTGAGAGAACAAGTGAGTGTGTGAGAGAGCAAGTGAATGTGTGAGGAGAGAAAGTGAGTGTGTGAGAGAGCGAATTTGTGTGAGAGCAAGTGAGTGTGTGAGAAAGCAAGTGAGTGTGTGAGAGAGCAAGTGAGTGTGTGAGAGAGCAAGTGAGTGTGTGTGAAAGAAAGTGAGTGTGTGAGAGAGCAAGTGAGTGTGTGAGAGAGCAAGTGAGTGTGTGAGAGAGCAAGTGAGTGTGTGAGAGAGCAAGTGTGTGAGAGAGCGAGTGTGTGAGAGAGCAAGTGAGTGTATGAGAGAGCAAGTGAGTGTGTGAGAGAGCAAGTGAGTGTGTGAGAGAGCAAGTGAGTGTGTGAGAGAGCAAGTAAGTGTGTGAGAGAGCGAGTGAGTGTGTGAGAGAGCAAGTGTGTGAGAGAGCGAGTGAGTGTGTGTGAGAGCAAGTGAGTGTGTGAGAGAGCCAGTATGTGAGAGAGCGAGTGAGTGTGTGAGAGAGCAAGTGAGTGTGTGAGAGAGTGTGTGAGAGAGCAAGTGTTTGAGAGAGCAAGTGTGTGAGAGAGCAAGTGAGTGTGTGAGAGAGCAAGTGTGTGTGTGAGAGATCAAGTGAGTGTGTGAGAGAGCAAGTGAGTGTGTGAGAGAGTGTGTGAGAGAGCAAGTGTTTGAGAGAGCAAGTGTGTGAGAGAGCAAGTGAGTGAGTGTGTGAGAGAGCAAGTGAGTGTGTGAGAGAGCAAGTGAGTGTGTGAGAGAGCGAGTGAGTGTGTGAGAGAGCAAGTGAGTATGCGTAAGAGCAAGTGAGTGTGTGAGAGAGCAAGTGAGTGTGTGAGAGAGCAAGTGAGTGTGTGAGAGAGCAAGTGAGTGTGTGAGAGAGTGTGTGAGAGAGCAAGTGTGTGAGAGAGCAAGTGAGTGTGTGAGAGAGCAAGTGAGTGTGTGAGAGTGTGTGAGAGAGCAAGTGTGTGAGAGAGCAAGTGTGTGAGAGAGCAAGTGAGTGTGTGTGTGAGAGAGAAAGTGAGTGTGTGAGAAAGCAAGTGAATGAGTGAGAGAGCAAGTGAGTGTGTGAGAGAGCAAGTGAGTGTGCGTGAAAGAAAGTGAGTGTGTGAGAGAGCAAGTGAGTGTGTGAGAGAGCAAGTGTGTTAGAGAGCGAGTGTGTGAGAGAGCAAGTGAGTGTGTGAGAGAGCAAGTGAGTGTGTGAGAGAGCAAGTGTGTGTGTGAGCGAGTGTGTGAGAGATCAAGTGTGTGTGTGATAGAGCAAGTGAGTGTGTGAGAGAGCAAGTGTGTGTGTGAGAGAGCAAGTGAATGTGTGTAAGAGCAAGTGAGTGTGTAAGAGAGCAAATGTGTGAGAGAGCAAGTGAGTGTGTGAGAGAGCAAGTGTGTGTGTGATAGAGCAAGTGAGTGTGTGTGAGAGCAGGTGAGTGTGTGTGAGAGCAAGTGTGTGAGAGGGGAAATGTGTGAGAGAGCAAGTGAGTGTGTGAGAGAGAGCAAGTGTGTGTGTGAGGGAGCAAGTGAGTGTGTGAGAGAGCAAGTGTGTGAGAGAGCAAGTGTGTGTGTGAGAGAGCAAGTGTGTGAGAGAGCAAGTGTGTGAGAGAGAGCAAGTGTGTGAGAGAGCAAGTGTGTGAGAGAGAGCAAGTGTGTGAGAGAGCAAGTGTGTGAGAGAGAGCAAGTGTGTGAGAGAGCAAGTGTGTGAGAGAGAGCAAGTGTGTTAGAGAGCGAGTGTGTGAGAGAGCAAGTGTGTGAGAGAGAGCAAGTGTGTGAGAGAGCAAGTGTGTGAGAGAGAGCAAGTGTGTGAGAGAGCAAGTGTGTGAGAGAGCAAGTGTGTGAGAGAGCAAGTGTGTGAGACATAAAGAGACTGTGCATGTGCTGGAGAGAAAATGTTCAGAGCGGGAGAGAATACCTGTGGTAGGATACTTATGCTTCTCATTGCAATTAACTTATTAACGTAAAGCAATAAAACCGTATGGGGAAGGGTGTTTCTCACCTGGAGTGTCAGGTAGACAGGTGTTCCTCACCTGAAGAGTCAGGTAGACTGTTGTCCCTTACCTGGAGAGTCAGGTAGACTGTTATTCCTCACCTGGAGTGTCAGGTAGACTGTTGTCCCTCACCTGGAGTGTCAGGTAGACTGTTATTCCTCACCTGGAGTGTCAGGTCTCACCTGGAGTATCAGGTAGACTGTTATTCCTCACCTGGAGTGTCAGGTAGACTGTTGTTCCTCACCTGGAGTGTCAGGTAGACTGTTGTCCCTCACCTGGAGTGTCAGGTAGACTGTTGTCCCTCACCTGGAGTGTCAGGTAGACTGTTATTCCTCACCTGGAGTGTCAGGTAGACTGTTGTCCCTCACCTGGAGCGTCAGGTAGACTGTTATTCCTCACCTGGAGTGTCAGGTAGACTGTTGCCCCTCACCTGGAGTGTCAGGTAGACTGTTGTCCCTCACCTGGAGTGTCAGGTAGACTGTTATTCCTCACCTGGAGTGTCAGGTAGACTGTTGTCCCTCACCTGGAGTGTCAGGTAGACTGTTATTCCTCACCTGGAGTGTCAGGTCTCACCTGGAGTGTCAGGTAGACTGTTGTTCCTCACCTGGAGTGTCAGGTAGACTGTTGTTCCTCACCTGGAGTGTCAGGTAGACTGTTGTCCCTCACCTGGAGTGTCAGGTAGACTGTTGTTCCTCACCTGGAGTGTCAGGTAGACTGTTGTCCCTCACCTGGAGTGTCAGGTAGACTGTTGTCCCTCACCTGGAGTGTCAGGTAGACTGTTGTCCCTCACCTGGAGTGTCAGGTAGATTGCTATTCCTCACCTGGAGTGTCAGGTCTCACCTGGAGTGTCAGGTAGACTGTTGTTCCTCACCTGGAGTGCCAGGTAGAATGTTGTTCCTCACCTGGAGTGTCAGGTCTCACCTGGAGTGTCCGGTAGGCTGGTGTTCCTCACCTGGAGTGTCAGGTAGGCTGGGGCTCCTCACATGGAGTCAGGTAGACTGCTGTTCCTCACCTGGAGCGTCAGGTAGACTGTTATTCCTCACCTGGAGTGTCAGGTAGACTGTTGTTCCTCACCTGGAGTGTCAGGTAGACAGGTGTTCCTCACCTGGAGAGCCAGGTAGACTGTTATTCCTCACCTGGAGTGTCAGGTAGACAGGTGTTCCTCACATGGAGAGTCAGGTAGACTGTTGTTCCTCACCTGGAGTGTCAGGTAGACTGTTGTTCCTCACCTGGAGTGTCAGGTAGACTGTCGTTCTTCGCCTGGGGTGTCAGGTAGACTGTTGTTCCTCACCTGGAGTGTCAGGTAGACTGTTGTTCCTCACCTGGAGTGTCAGGTAGACTGTTGTTCCTCACCTGGAGTGTCAGGCAGACCGGTGTTCCTTACCTGGAGAGTCAGGTAGACTGTTGTTCCTCACTTGGAGTGTCAGGTAGACTGTTGTTCCTCACCTGGAGAGTCAAATTGACTTGCGTTCCTCACTTGAAAAGTCAGATTGACTGGTGTTCCTCACCTGGAGAGTCAGACTGACTGTGTTCCTCACCTGAAGAGTCAGTTGACTGGTGTTCCTCACCTGGAGAGTCAGATTGACTGTGTTCCTCACCTGAAGAGTCAGAGTGACTGGTGTTCCTCACCTGGAGAGTCAGAGTGACTGGTGTTCCTCACCTGGAGAGTCAGTGACTGGTGTTCCTCACCTGAAGAGTCAGAGTGACTGGTGTTCCTCACCTGAAGAGTCAGAGTGACTGGTGTTCCTCACCTGGAGAGTATAGTTGGGTAGGTTGCCGGGGTCGCTGAAGGTGGTCATCTCGCAGGAGCCGGTGTGGTTGTGTGCCACGTCTTGTTGCACGCTCTGGAGATTTATACTGGCTCTCACATTGGACACAATGTTGCTGAACGCCGCCTCCAGACCTGTTTGTGCCAGCATTGTGTGAGTGCTAGTGGTGGTGGCGAGGAGGCGAGTGTGCGAGCAGCGAGACTGAGGGGTTGCTGCAGTAATGTCAGTCTGCGTGCTTGTGTGTGTTAGGTACTTAGTTACCATTTTGTCCTAGGCACAGTGTGTGTGTGTGTGTGTGTGTGTGTGTGTGTGTGTGTGTGTGTGTGTGTGTGTGTGTGTGTGTGTGTGTGTGTGTGTGTGTGTGTGTGTGTGTGTGTGTGTGTGTGTGTGTGTGTGTGTGTGTGTGTGCGTGTGTGTGTATTCATCTAATTGTACTCACCTAATTGCGGTTGCAGAGGTCGAGACTCAGCTCCTGGCCCAGCCTCTTCTCTGACGTCTACTGGGTCCTCCCTGTCCCTACTCCATGAGCTTTATCATGCCTCGTCTTAAAACTGTGTATGGTTCCTGCCTCCACTACATCACTTGCCAGACTATTCCACTTCCTAACAACTCTGTGGCTGAAGAAATACTTCCTATCTCTTTGACTTATCTGAGTCTTCAACTTCCAATTGTGACCCTTGTTTCTGTGTCCCATCTCGGGAATATCTTGTCTCTGTCCACTTTATCTATTCCTCGTAGTATTTTTTATGTCGTTATCATGTCTCCTCTAGCCTTCCTGTCCTCCAGTGTCGTCAGACTGATTTCCCTTAACCTTTCTTCATAGGACATTCCCCTTAGCTCTGAAACTAACCTTGTTGCAAACCTTTGCACTTTCTCTAATTTCTTGACGTGCTTGACCAGGTGTGCATTCCAAACTAGTGCTGCATACTCCAGTATGGGCTTAACGTACACGGTATACAAAGTCTTGAACGATTCCTTACCGAGGTATCGGAACGCTATTTTCAGGTTTGCCAGGCGCCCATGTGCTGCAGCAGTTATCTGATTGATGTGTGCTTATTTATTTATTTATTTTATGTCTTTGCAAACAGTACATTGAGATTTTGTATTTACAATAATGGGCTGCAATGCAAAGAGAGCCTCTATTATGCCTAGGCATTATAGGCCAACTTAACATTATTGGCTTACAGACTACTTAACACTAAGGATTATATCATAGTTCTACAGTAGGATAGTAATTATTTCATAGTTGTACAGTAGATTATTAATTATAAATGAATCAAAATTTGTATAAGACAAAAGATATATTCATATATTCGAAAATGCTTTTTGTGAAAACAATGATTCAATTATATTCCTGTCAACAATGGATAAAAGGTTCAAAAGTAATTGTTGAAGTTATGATGTGGGAGTGCATAAGTGAGTATGTGTGTACTGAGTATTTAGCATTTAGTGTAGGGTGATTAAGTGGCTTTTGAGAAGTCTTAAATTGATTTTCAGACTGGGTTACTTTAATATCTTCTGGTAATAAATTCCATATTTTGGGGCCGTTTATGTGCATAGAGTTTTTACACAGTGTGATATGGACGTGAGGTATATCAAAAAGAGATCTGTGTCTTGTGTTGTGGTGTTGTGTCCTGTTAAGGTTGGTGAGGAGAAGTTTGAGTGGAGGGTTTATATTTGCGTGTATTGTTCTGTGTATGTAGTAGGCACATGAATAAGTATGGATGTTCTTAATGGTGAGCAGATTCAGACTCTGAAAATTGGTGGAGTATACTGACGGTTAGTTAGTTTAATATGTTTATTATGCACCCCATACCCATCATGTGGGTGGTAGTCACCCCATACCCATCCTATGGGCGGTAGTCAAAAGATTACAGAGGTACATAATGGGTCCAGGGACTGGGCCTCAAAGTTTTGATAGCTGAGCAAGTTACAGAGATAATGAATTCACAATTTATAAAGGTAATGAACTCATAATTTACAAAGGTAATGAACTCACAATTTACAAAGGTAATGAACTCCAGGTAGGTCTAGTCACAATCATGACAAGTTACAAAGGTATTTACAGATTACAGAGGTACGTAATGGGTCCAGGGACCGGGCTCCCAAAGTTGTGATGGCTGAACTAGGTACAAGGTAATGAGCTCACAAGTTACAAAGGTAATGAATACTGTAAGAATGGTTACTTACGTTTATACATGGCTACAATCATGAACAAATTATAGAGTAGTACTGAGCAATTCACACTTCCACACCCGGTCACAACTGTAGTGAGTTATTGGTGCAAATATTGACCCCTGCAACCACAATTAGGGGAGTACACACACACACACACACACACACACACACACACACACACACACACACACACACACACACACACACACACACACACACACACACACACACACACACACACACACACACACACACACACACACACACACACACACACACACACACACACACACACACACACACACACACACACACACACACACAACCACACACACACACACATACACACACACACACACACACACACACACACACACACACACACACACACACACACACACACACCCACACACACATGTCTAGGGGGCCAGAGACTACAAACCTCACTCAAGGAAAAAGATCTTGGGGTGAGTATAACACCAGGCAAATCTCCTGAAGCGCACATCAACCAAATAACTGCTGCAGCATATGGGCGCCTAGCAAACCTCAGAACAGCATTCCGACATCTTAATAAGGAGTCGTTCAGGACCCTGTACACCGTGTACGTTAGGCCCATATTGGAGTATGCGGCACCAGTTTGGAACCCACACCTAGCCAAGCACGTAAAGAAACTAGAGAAAGTGCAAAGGTTTGCAACAAGACTAGTCCCAGAGCTAAGAGGTATGTCCTACGAAGAGAGGTTAAGGGAAATCAACCTGACGACACTGGAGGACAGGAGAGATAGGGGGGACATGATAACGACATACAAAATACTGAGAGGAATTGACAAGGTGGACAAAGACAGGATGTTCCAGAGATTGGACACAGTAACAAGGGGACACAGTTGGAAGCTGAAGACACAGATGAATCACAGGGATGTTAGGAAGTATTTCTTCAGCCACAGAGTAGTCAGTAAGTGGAATAGTTTGGGAAGCGATGTAGTGGAGGCAGGATCCATACATAGCTTTAAGCAGAGGTATGATAAAGCTCACGGCTCAGGGAGAGTGACCTAGTAGCGATCAGTGAAGAGGCGGGGCCAGGAGCTCGGACTCGACCCCCGCAACCTCAACTAGGTGAGTACTAGGTGAGTACACACACACACAACCACACACACACGTACACACACACATACACACACAACCACACACACACACACATGTTAGGAAGTATTTCTTCAGCCACAGAGTAGTCAGGAAGTGGAACAGTTTAGGAAGCGATGTAGTGGAGGCAGGATACATACATAGCTTTAAGCAGAGGTATGATAAAGCTCATGGTTCAGGGAGAGTGACCTAGTAGCGACCAGTGAAGAGGCGGGGCCAGGAGCTTGGAATCGACCCCTGCAACCTCAACTAGGTGAGCACACACACACACACACACACACATACACACCCAGAGCTCAAGGGAATGTCGTACGAGGAAAGGTTAAGGGAAATCGGACTGACGACACTGGAGGACAGAAGGGTCAGGGGAGACATGATAACGACATACAAGATACTGCGGGGAATAGACAAGGTGGACAGAGATAGGATGTTCCAGAGAGGGGACACAGGGACAAGGGGTCACAACTGGAAGCTGAAGACTCAGACGAGTCACAGGGACGTTAGGAAGTATTTCTTCAGTCATAGAGTTGTCAGCAAGTGGAATATCTGGACTGGACAGAGTTCCGGGGGTCAACGCCCCCGCGGCCCGGTCTGTGACCAGGCCTCCTTAGGTCAGTGTCCCAGGATGCGACCCACACCAGTCGACTAACACCCAGGTACCCATTTTACTGATGGGGAACATAGACAACAGGTGGAAAGAAACACGTCCAATGTTTCTACTCTGGCTGGGAATCGAACCCAGGCCCTCACCGTGTGAAGCGAGAGCGTTAACCACCAGGCCACCAGAGCCACCATAGCCTAGCAAGTGAAGTAGTGGAGGCAGGAACCATACATAGTTTTAAGAAGAGGTATGACATAGCTCAGGAAGCAGAGAGAGAGAGAGGATCCAGTAGCGATCAGTGAAGAGGCAGGGCCAGGAGCTGAGTCTCGACCCCTGCAACCACAATTAGGTGAATTAGGTGAGTACACACACACAGGCTGGGAGGGTCAGGCCTAGTGTCTAATCGACATGTGCCTAGGACAGAATGGTAACTAACACACACACACACACACACACACACACACACACACACACACACACACACACACACACACACACACACACACACACACACACACACACACAAGGAAATAAAATGCCTCAGAGGACACAGATGGAGACTCAGTGGGAGGAGGAAAGGGCGAGGTCAGTTTTTGTGTACGGGCTCCAAGAAGCCAAGGGGGCCAACTTTGAAGAAATAAAACAGGAGGAGAAAAAAATGATTGAAGGCATTATGAAAACAATAGGGGAGGGCAATATGACCCAGGTGACAAATTTTCAGAGAATTGGGTGGTTTGCGAGTGGAAGGATACGGCCTGTCAGAGTAACTTTCAAGGAAGAATCAGTTCGAACCAGGATTCTGCAAGAGAAAGCAAGACTGAGGGACAAAGAGGGGTACCAGAGAGTATACCTCGACCGCGACAGAACACAAGAAGAAAGGACTACACTGAAAGAGAGGGTACAGAGACGCAAGGAGGAACGGGAAGCAATGAAAATGAGCAGGACCCAGACATAGGAGGAAGGGCAAACACACCCCACAGAATCTCCCACCAAAAGACTCCACCCGCGACATTCCCAACGCAACTGAGCAACCTATACTACAACCCACTCACTGTTCCCTCTACCACCAACCCCCATATCACAAACCTCACCCCAACAGCTGTCCCTTATGGGCATTCTGACCCCACCCCCATCAACACAAACCCCACCTACACCACAGCCCCATATAGGCCCCCACCAAGGCTCTCCCTCCCCCAACCCCAATATACTTGCATGACCACAATGATAGAAAAGAAACTAAAGGTTTGGTACACAAACACGGATGGAATAACGAATAAACATGAGGAGTGGAATGAAAGAATCAGTGAAAAATCCCCAGACATCATAGCAGTCACAGAAACAAAACTCGCTGAGACAATAACAGACACAATCTTCCCAACAGGATATCAGATCCTGAGGAAAGATAGAAGGAGTAGAGGGGGAGGAGGGGTTGCACTGCTCATAAAACACCGATGGGGATTTGAGGAAATGGAAGGCATGGACATGATTGGAGAAAGAGACTACATTGTAGGTACAATTCAGTCCGGAGAACATAAAGTAGTCATTGGAGTGATGTATAACCCACCACAGAACTGCAGGAGACCAAGAGAGGAGTACGAAGAAAACAACAGGGTGATGGTGGACACACTGGCTGAGGTGGCAAGAAGAGCTCACTCGAGCAGAGCAAAGTTACTGGTAATGGGCGATTTCAACCACAGGGAGATCGACTGGGAAAACCTGGAGCCACATGGGGGTCCCGAAACATGGAGAGCCAAGATGATGGATGTGGTACTTGAAAACCTCATGCATCAACATGTCAGGGACACAACCAGAGAGAGAGGGGAGGATGAGCCAGCAAGACTGGATCTTGTGTTCACCCTGAGCAGTTCGGACATTGAGGACATCACTTACGAGAGGCCCCTTGGAGCTAGCGATCATGTGGTGCTGAGTTTTGACTATATAGTAGAGTTACAAGTGGAGAAGGTAACAGGAACTGAAGGGGACAGGCCAAAATATAAAAGGGGGGACTACACAGGTATGAGAAACTTCCTGCAGGAGGTTCAGTGGGACAGAGAAATGGTAGGAAAATCAGTAAACGAGATGATGGAATATGTGGCAACAAAGTGCAAGGAGGCAGAGGAAAGTTTTGTTCCCAAGGGAAACAGAAATAATAGGAAGACCAAAACGAGTCCTTGGTTTACCCGAAGGTGTAGGGAGGCAAAAACTAAGTGCAACAGAGAATGGAAAAGGTACAGGAGGCATAGGACCCAG
Source organism: Cherax quadricarinatus (assembly GCF_038502225.1). Classification (NCBI taxonomy): domain Eukaryota; kingdom Metazoa; phylum Arthropoda; class Malacostraca; order Decapoda; family Parastacidae; genus Cherax; species Cherax quadricarinatus. Next base: position 12,822 of record NW_027196166.1, on the reverse strand, counting down.
GAAAACAAGGAGATTAGTAGAAGAGCCAGAAACGAGTATGCACAGATAAGGAGGGAGGCCCAGCGACAGTATGAAAACGACATAGCATCGAAAGTCAAATCTGACCCGAAACTGTTGTATAGCCACATTAGGAGGAAGACAACAGTCAAGGACCAGGTGATAAGGCTGAGGAAAGAAGGTGGAGAACTCACAAGAAACGATCAAGAGGTATGTGAGGAGCTCAACACGAGATTTAAGGAAGTATTTACAGTAGAGACAGGAAGGACTCTGGGGGGACAGACCAGATGGGGACACCAGCAAGGAATACACCAACAAGTGTTGGACGACATACATACAGATGAGGAGGAGGTGAAGAAACTGCTAAGGGACATCGATACCTCAAAGGCAATGGGACCGGACAACATCTCCCCGTGGGTCCTTAGAGAGGGAGCAGATATGTTGTGCGTGCCACTTGCCACAATCTTCAACACATCCCTGGAAACTGGGCAACTACCTGAGGTATGGAAGACGGCAAATGTAGTTCCCATTTTTAAAAAAGGAGACAGAAAAGAGGCACTAAACTATAGACCTGTGTCATTGACGTGTATAGTATGCAAAATTATGGAGAAGATTGTCAGGAGGAGAGTGGTGGAGCACCTGGAACGGAACAGGAGTATAAATGCCAACCAGCACGGATTCACGGAAGGCAAATCCTGTGTCACAAACCTTCTGGAGTTTTACGATAAAATAACAGAAGTAAGACAAGAGAGAGAGGGGTGGGTTGATTGCATCTTCTTGGACTGCAAGAAGGCCTTTGACACAGTTCCTCACAAGAGATTAGTGCAGAAGCTAGAGCATCAGGCGCATATAACAGGAAGGGCACTGCAATGGATCAGAGAATACCTGACAGGGAGGCAACAACGAGTCATGGTACGTAATGATGTATCACAGTGGGCACCTGTGACGAGCGGGGTCCCACAGGGGTCGGTCCTAGGACCAGTGCTATTTTTGGTATATGTGAACGACATGACGGAAGGGTTGGATTCAGAAGTGTCCCTGTTTGCAGATGATGTGAAGTTAATGAGAATTAAATCTGATGAAGACCAGGCAGGACTTCAAAGAGACCTGGACAGACTGGACACCTGGTCCAGCAAATGGCTTCTCGAATTTAATCCTGCCAAATGCAAAGTCATGAAGATAGGGGAAGGGCACAGAAGACCCCAGACAGAGTATAGGCTAGGTGGCCAAAGACTGCAAACCTCACTCAAGGAGAAAGATCTTGGGGTGAGTATAACACCGAGCATGTCTCCGGAAGCACACATCAATCAGATAACTGCTGCAGCATATGGGCGCCTGGCAAACCTGAGAACAGCATTCCGATACCTTAGTAAGGAATCATTCAAGACACTGTACACCGTGTATGTCAGGCCCATACTGGAGTATGCAGCACCTGTTTGGAACCCGCACTTGATAAAGCACGTCAAGAAACTAGAGAAAGTACAAAGGTTTGCGACAAGGTTAGTTCCAGAGCTAAGGGGAATGTCCTATGAAGAAAGATTAAGGGAAATCGGCCTGACGACACTGGAGGACAGGAGGGTCAGGGGAGACATGATAACGACATATAAAATACTGCGTGGAATAGACAAGGTGGACAAAGACAGGATGTTCCAGGGAGGGGACACAGAAACAAGAGGCCACAATTGGAAGTTGAAGACACAAATGAGTCAGAGAGATAGTAGGAAGTATTTCTTCAGTCATAGAGTTGTAAGGCAGTGGAATAGCCTAGAAAATGACGTAGTGGAGGCAGGAACCATACACAGTTTTAAGACGAGGTTTGATAAAGCTCATGGAGCGGGGAGAGAGAGGGCCCAGTAGCAACCGGTGAAGAGGCGGGGCCAGGAGCTAGGACTCGACCCCTGCAACCACAAATAGGTGAGTACAAATAGGTGAGTACACACACACACACACACACGCACACACACACACACACGCACACACACACACACACACACACACACACACACACACACACACACACACACACACATATTCTCAGAACCATCACAAGCAGAACTATCTCACATACAACCTATCACACCATCCCAACACACACTACAGTCCATACCCACAGCCTCCACCCAACACCGAGCTATAGAATCCCACAGTATGCCACCAGGTCTCCCACCCTCACAGGCCCCCCAAACCACAGTGTTGGAAAGGAAACTGAAGGTATGGTACACAAACGCTGATGGAATAACAAATAAGTGGGAGGAGTGGCATGAAAGAGTCAAAGAAGCATCACCGGACATCATAGCTCTCACAGAAACCAAGCTTACAGGTATGATAACAGATGCCATCTTTCCAACGGGATACCAAATCCTGAGGAAAGACAGAGGGAACAGGGGGGGTGGAGGAGTGGCATTGCTGATCAAAAATCGCTGGAATTTTGATGAGCTGGAGAGAGGAGACAGCGGAGAAGAAAGTGATTACATAGCGGGAACGCTTCACTCTGGAGGTCCCAAGGTGGTAATAGCAGTGATGTATAACCCACCGCAGAACAGCAGGAGGCCAAGGCAAGAGTACGACGAGAGCAATAGAGCGATGGTTGACACACTGGCTAGAGTGGCTAGAAGAGCTCATGCATGCAGGGCAAAGCTCCTGATCATGGGTGACTTTAACCACAAGGAGATCGATTGGGAGAACTTGGACCCACATGGGGGCCAAGATACATGGAGGGCTAAGATGATGGAGGTGGTACTGGAAAACTTCATGTACCAACACGTAAGGGACACTACAAGAGAGAGAGGAGAGGATGAACCAGCAAGGCTGGACTTAGTATTCACCTTGAGTAGTGCAGATATCGAGGACATCACATATGAAAGACCCCTTGGGGCCAGTGACCATGTGGTTTTAAGCTTCGAATACACAGTAGAGCTACAAGTGGAGGGAGAAGCAGGAAGGCCAGGACGAATGAAGCCAAACTACAAGAAAGGGGACTACATAGGAATGAGGAACTTCCTGAACGGGGTTCAGTGGGACAGAGAACTGGCAGGGAAGCCAGTTAATGAGATGATGGAATATGTAGCAACAAAATGCAAGGAGGCTGAGGAGAGGTTTGTACCCAAGGGTAACAGGAATAATGAAAAAGCTAGGATGAGCCCATGGTTTACCCAAAGGTGCAGGGAGGCAAAAACCAAGTGTGCTAGGGAATGGAAGAAATATAGAAGGCAAAGGACTCAGGAGAATAAGGAGAGCAGTCGTAGAGCCAGAAACGAATATGCACAGATAAGAAGGGAGGCCCAAAGACAATATGAAAATGACATAGCAGCGAAAGCCAAATCTGACCCGAAACTGTTGTCCAGCCACATCAGGAGGAAAACAACAGTCAAGGACCAGGTAATCAGGCTAAGGAAGGAAGGAGAAGAGACAACAAGAAATGACCGTGAAGTATGTGAGGAACTCAACAAGAGATTCAAAGAAGTGTTCACAGAGGAGACAGAAGGGGCTCCAGAAAGACGGAGAGGTGGGGCACACCACCATGTGCTGGACACAGTGCACACAACCGAGGAAGAAGTGAAGAGGCTTCTGAGTGAGCTAGATACCTCAAAGGCAATGGGGCCAGATAACATCTCCCCATGGGTATTGAGAGAGGGAGCAGAGGCACTATGTGTACCCCTAACAACAATATTCAATACATCTATCGAAACAGGGAGATTGCCTGAGGCATGGAAGACAGCAAATGTAGTCCCAATCTTTAAAAAAGGAGACAGACATGAAGCATTAAACTACAGACCAGTGTCACTGACATGTATAGTATGCAAAATCATGGAGAAGATTATCAGGAGAAGAGTGGTGGAACACCTAGAAAGGAACGATCTCATCAACAGCAGCCAACATGGTTTCAGGGACGGGAAATCCTGTGTCACAAACCTACTGGAGTTCTATGACATGGTGACAGCAGTAAGACAAGAGAGAGAGGGGTGGGTGGATTGCATTTTCTTGGACTGCAAGAAGGCGTTTGACACAGTTCCACACAAGAGATTGGTGCAAAAACTGGAGGACCAAGCAGGGATAACAGGGAAGGCACTACAATGGATCAGGGAATACTTGACAGGAAGACAGCAGCGAGTCATGGTACGTGGCGAGGTGTCAGAGTGGGCACCTGTGACCAGCGGGGTCCCACAGGGGTCAGTCCTAGGACCAGTGCTGTTTCTGGTATTTGTGAACGACATGACGGAAGGAATAGACTCTGAGGTGTCCCTGTTTGCAGATGACGTGAAGTTGATGAGAAGAATTCACTCGATCGAAGACCAGGCAGAACTACAAAGGGATCTGGACAGGCTGCAGACCTGGTCCAGCAATTGGCTCCTGGAGTTCAATCCCACCAAGTGCAAAGTCATGAAGATTGGGGAAGGGCAAAGAAGACCGCAGACGGAGTACAGTCTAGGGGCCAGAGACTACAAACCTCACTCAAGGAAAAAGATCTTGGGGTGAGTATAACACCAGGCACATCTCCTGAAGCGCACATCAACCAAATAACTGCTGCAGCATATGGGCGCCAGCAAACCTCAGAACAGCATTCCGACATCTTAATAAGGAATCATTCAGGACCCTGTACACCGTGTACGTTAGGCCCATACTGGAGTATGCGGCACCAGTTTGGAACCCACACCTAGCCAAGCACGTAAAGAAACTAGAGAAAGTGCAAAGGTTTGCAACAAGACTAGTCCCAGAGCTAAGAGGTATGTCATACGAGGAGAGGTTACGGGGAATCAACCTGACGACACTGGAGGACAGGAGAGATAGGGGGGACATGATAACGACATACAAAATACTGAGAGGAATTGACAAGGTGGACAAAGACAGGATGTTCCAGAGATTGGACACAGTAACAAGGGGACACAGTTGGAAGCTGAAGACACAGATGAATCACAGGGATGTTAGGAAGTATTTCTTCAGCCACAGAGTAGTCAGTAAGTGGAATAGTTTGGGAAGTGATGTAGTGGAGGCAGGATCCATACATAGCTTTAAGCAGAGGTATGATAAAGCTCAGGCTCAGGGAGAGTGACCTAGTAGCGATCAGTGAAGAGGTGGGGGCCAGGAGCTCGGACTCGACCCCCGCAACCTCAACTAGGTGAGTACAACTAGGTGAGGTGAGTACACACACACACACACACACACACAACCACACACACACTCACACACACACACACACACACACACACACACACACACACACACACACACACACACACACACACACACACACACACACACACACACACACACACACACACACACACACACACACACACACACACACACACACACACACACACACGCACATATACACACACACACACACGCACACACACACACACACACACACACACACACGCACACACACACACACACACACACACACACACACACACACACACACACACACACACACACACACACACACACACGCGCGCGCGCGCGCGCGCACACACACACATGTGGTAATGCTTTATTTACAGCTAGCAAAGTCAGGGTATTTCTCCAGAATGGTCTGTAATATACCACTGTGGATAAAATACTTTGCCATTTCTTGAACATTTCTGAGTGAGTTGTTTCTAAATTCATTAATTTGATCACACTCCAGTACATAATGACGCAAGGTGTGACAATAGTCCATCTGGCAAAGTTTACATTTCGTTTGGTCTACATCTGGTGGTGGTGATTTAACCTGCCAAAGATACTTGTAACCCAGCCGGAGCCGGGCGACGGGAGTGGGAATTTGTTATCATTCTTACTGCTGCCTTTTGCTGGGTTATTAGGGGTTTTAGGTGATTCGATGTTGTTGATCCACATGCACAAATTCCATATGTAAGATAAGGGTATATGAGTGTATGGTACAGTACCAGGAGAGCTGATTGTGGAACGTAGTACCTTATCTTTCATAGTATGCCTACAGTCAGTGATGACACAGAATCAGTAATGATGATAGAGTCAAGCTTAGTGTCATAGGTTAGCTTTAGCGCCATTAGGATTGCAAACAGTTCAGTTTGCAATTCTAATGGCGCTAAAGCTAACTAATGGCACTGAGCTTGACTCTTGGTACTAGTGAACGGCTTTTAAGCCAAAAATTTGCAGCCACATTTCCTATACCTGGAGAGAGTTTCAGGTGTCAACGCCCCCGCGACCCGGCCTGTGACCAGGCCTCATGGTGGATCAGGGTCTGATCAACCAGGTTGTTACTGCTGGCCGCACGAAATCCAACGTACGAACCACAGTCCTGCTGGTCAGGTACTGACTTTAGGTGCTTGTCCAGTGCCTGCTTGAAGACAGCCAGGGGTCTATTGGTAATCCCCCTAATGTATGCTGGGAGGCAATTGAACAGTCTTGGGCTCCTGACACTTATGTTGTCTCTTATTGTGCTAGTGGCACCCCTGCTTTTCATCGAGGGGATGTCGCATCGTCTGCCAAGTCTTTTGCTTTCATAGGGAGTGATTATCGTGTACAAGTTTGGTACTAGCCCCTCTAGGATTTTCCAGGTGTATATAATCATGTATGTCTCCCGCCTGCCTTCCAGGGAATACAAGTTGAAGAACTTCAAGCGTTCCCAGTAATTGAGGTGTTTAATCGCAGTTTTATGTACCATGAAGGTTCTCTGTACATTTTCTAGGTCAGTAATTTCACCTGTCTTGAAAGGTGCTTTTAGTGTGCAGCAATATTCCAGCCTAGATAGAACAAGCAACCTGAAGAGTGTCATCATGGGCTTGGCATCCCTAGTTTTGAAGGTTCTCATTATCCATCCTGTCATTTTTTCTAGCAGATGCGATTGATACAATGTTGTGGTCTTTAAAAGTGAGATCCTCTGACATTATCACTCCCAGGTCTTTTACATTAGTTTGTCGTTCTATTGTGTGGTTAGAATTTGTTTTATACTCCGGTACAGTTTTAATTTCCTCACGTTTTCCATATTAGAGTAATTGAAATTTCTCATCACTGAACTTCATATTGTTTTCTGTGGCCCACTGAAAGATTTGGTTGATGTCCGCCTGGAGTTTTGCAGTGTCTTTAATAGAGGTCACTGTCATACAAATTCGGGTGTCATCTGCAAAGGAAGACACGGCGCTGTGGTTTACATCCCTATCTATGTCAGACATGAAGATGAGGAATAGGATGGGAGCGAGTACTGTGCCTTGTGGAACAAAGCTTTTCACCGTAGCCGCCTCAGACTTTTACTCTGTTTATTACGCCTCTTTCTGTTCTGTTTGTCAGGAAATTATAGATTCATCTACCAACTTTTCCTGTTATTCATTTATCGCGCATTTTATGCGCTATTACACCATGGTCACACTTGTCAAAGCCTTTTGCAAAGTCTGTGTATACTGCATCTGCGTTTTTCTTTTTGTCTTCTAGAGCATCCAGGATCTTGTCATAGTTGTCCAGTAGAGCAGGAGCAACCTGCTCTAAACCCATGTTGCCCTGGGTTGTGTAACTGATGGGTATTTAGATGAGTGGCGATCTTGCTTCTTAGAACCCTTCCAAAGATTTTTATGATATGGGAAGTTAGCGCTATCGGTCTGTAGTTCTTTGCTATTGCTTTACTGCCCCCTTTGTGGAGTGGGTTATGTCTTGTTTTTAGCAGCTGTGGGACGACCCCTGTGTCCATGCTCCCTCTCCATAGGATGTTAAAAGCACATGATAAAAGTTTCTTGCAGTTATTGATAAACACGGAGTTCATTACCTTTGTAACTTGGTCATGACTGTGACCAGATCGACCTGGAGTTCATTACCTTTGTAACTTGGTCATGACTGTGACCAGATCGACCTGGAGTTCATTACCTTTGTAACTTGTCAATGGTCCAAGTCGGACCGAAACGTCGTCGTAAGCTTCTCTCTTTTATGTGCGGGTTATTTGTGTACTCAAGTGTCGGTTGTGCGGATATCCCAGGATGGTTGGTGGAGTTGTCAGTAGTGAACGTTTAGTCTGGCAACGTTGACACCATCCTCCTACGCGGCAACAAGTGTGTGTTTTATTAAAACTGGTTTAATAAACTCAGACAAAGTGACTTATTTGGCTCTTTGTATTACCTATTAGATTAAGTTATATATTACATGAACATTACTTATATGAGTATTAAAATATAAATATCAGTTACTGAACTATAACTTACCTACTAATATATATATATATATATATATATATATATATATATATATATATATATATATATATATATATCACTCTGACTTTATATGATAATTGTTGTGGAAAAATTTAAATTTCCCTAAATTTAGCATATTTAAATTTAAAAAATATAATAATGGTGTATTAAAATGCAATGCTATTTAGACCCTTTGAAAAAATTAGAGTGAGGGGGGATGTGGAAGAGCAAGGGAGTGACGCCATATTGAATTTAATGTGTGAATACTGGACTGAGTTGTGCAATGTGATCGGGCGTTCTCGAAGGCCAATTGAGGATTTTCAGCCTGACTTTGTAATTAGGAACCCGTGTTAATGACCCCTGCTCAAGAATTGGGACAGGAAATTTGTGGGACCTCAAGAATTACATGTGGATGGTGGAAGATAAGGGATACAAACATCACTTAAGGGAAGTGCACCATTAGACCTTCCATATAGATCTCTAGCTGGCCAGTGTAGGGTTTAGGTGTTAGCCAGGTGTTGTGGTGTGATCCATCTACAGTAATTAAATGGTAAGCGTTAATACCAGCAAGATCGTCAACCATCTAGATACCCATCAGTTACACAACCCAGGGGAATTTGGGTTTAGAGCAGGTTGCTCCTGCCTGTTCCAGCTATTGAATCACTATGACAAGGTCCTGGATGCTGTAGAGGTTAAACAAACTAGAGATGTAATAAAAACAGACAAGTGTGACCATGGTGTAATAGCGCACAAAATGCATGATAAAGGAATAATAGGGAAAACTGATAGATGGATCTATAATTTCTTGATAAACAGAATACAAAGAGTAATAGTAAACAGAGTAAAGTCTGAGGCAGCTACGGTAAAAAGCTCTGTTCCACAAGGCACAGTACTCATTCCCGTTCTATTCCTCATCCTCATATCTGACATAGACAAAGATGTAAGCCATAGCTCCGTGTCTTCCTTTGTGGATGACACCCGGATTACCATGACAGTGACCTCCATCGAAGATACTGCGAGACTCCAAGCGAACATCAACCAAATCTTTGAATGGGTCACTCAAAACAATATGAAGGATTAAGGGATTAAGGGGTTTATTTCCTTGCATAGTTTACAGTGTATAATTACAATATTGATTTACTAAGAGCAAAGAAAGACACTATTATGCCGAGGCACTTCGGGCAATGAAGAAAAATTTCAACTACTCAGATATGAAAAACTTGAGGAAATTTAAACTGTATCAGGGTATACGACAAATTCTAACCATACAATAAAGCGAAAAAGTAATGTGAAGGACCTGGGAGTAATAATGTCAGAGGATCTCACCTTCAAAGACCACAACAATGTATCTACCTCATCTGCTAGGAAAATGATAAAATGGATAATAAGAGCCTTCAAAACTAGGGACGCCAAGCACATGATGATTCTATTCAAATCACTTGTGCTCTCTAGGCTGGAATACTACTGTACACTAACTGCCCCCTTCAAGGCTGGCGACATTACAGACCTGGAAAGTGTACAAAGAACTTTCACGGCACACATAAGTACGAGAAGGCACCTAAACTACTGGGAACAGTTGAAGGCCCTTGATTTGTATTCCCTGGAGTGCAGGCGAGAGAGATACATGATAATATACACTTGGAAAATCCTAGAGAGATTAGTACCAAACTTGCACACGAAAATCACTCCATATGAAAGCAAAAGACTCGGCAGGAGATGTAACATTCCCCCGATGAAAAGCAGGGGCGCCACGAGTACACTGAGAGACAGCACAATAAGTGTCCGGGGCCCAAGACTGTTCAACTGCCTCCCAGCATACATAAGGGGGATTACCAATAGACCCCTGGCTGTCTTCAAGAAGGCACTGGATAGGCACCTAAAGTCAGTACCTGACCAACCGGGCTGTGGTTCGTATGTTGGATTGTGTGCGTCCAGCAGTAACAACCTTTTTGATCAGACCCTGATCCACCACGAGGCCTGGTCTCAGACCGAGCCGCGGGGATGTTGACCCCCGAAACCTTCTCCAGGTAAACTCCAAGTACAGTCCACAACCTTAATTTACCAAAGTACCTGGTTTTAATATTTTAATTATTAATTTAATGTCAGGTCTAGCTTTTTGTGTGAGTGGTGAAGAGGCGGGCATCGAGGGAGTTACAGTCCTACGACCTACTGTGACTTAAGTCCCACTTATCTCACCCAAATTACTTGCCTGTAATAATTCAGGTAATACCACGTAAATCTCATGCAAGTAATATACTCTAATAATAATAATAATAATAATAATAATAATAATAATAATAATAATAATAATAATAATAATAATAATAATAATAATAATAATAATAATAATAATAATAATAATAATAATAATAATAATAATAATAATAATAATAATAAAAATAATAATAATAATAGTAATAATAATAATAAATGTTAGTCACTATGTCTAACTATTCCAGGTTATCCCAGGTAATCTACACATATACTGCTATGTAGGAACATTTATGTAACTGTATTTATGAGTACGTGTACCTGAATAAACTTACTAAGTAATTGATGTTTTTGTAATAGTCATGGTGAGTGAGATAAACCACCAAGTAACGTCACTGAGACGAACACTTAAGAACGTAGCAACAAGACACAATTTCACATATTTTGAGTAGATTTAATAATAGATAGGACAAGGTACACGCATTGGGGTGGTTGGATATGAGTATAATCAGCCTAGAATGGGACAGTAGGTTTATTGCAATACTCCTCTGTTCTTATGCTCTGTGTCCTCTCAGAACCACTGGATAAATTAATGCTAGTTTCTTTTTTTTGTTATATTTGTAGATTTCCCGAACAAATCTTATCTTAACAGTTAAACAGGAGAAAGGACTGAATACTGCACAAGTTTTGTTGGCCCTTTAGTCCACCAAAACTTGTGCAGTGTTCAGTCCTCTCCTGCTTAATTGCTAAAACAAGATTTGTTCAGCTTATCTACAAATATCCTAGGTAGTAGGTTGGTAGACAGCAACCACCCAGGGAGGTACTACCGTCCTGCCAAGTGAGTGTAAAACGAAAACCTGTAATTGTTTTACATGATGGTAGGATTGCTGATGTCTTTTTTCTGTTTCATAAACATTCAAGATTTCAGGTACATTTTGCTACTTCTACTTACACTTAGGTCACACTACACATACATGTACAAGCATATGTATACACACCCCTCTGGTTTTTCTTCGATTTTTCTTTCTAGTTCTTGTTCTTGTTTATTTCCTCTTATCTCCATGGGGAAGTGGAACAGAATTCTTCCTCCGTAAGCCATGCGTGTTGTAAGAGGCGACTAAAATGCCGGAAGCAAGGGGCTAGTAACCCCTTCTCCTGTATAAATTACTAAATTTAAAAAGAGAAACTTTCGTTTTTCTTTTTGGGCCACCCTGCCTCGGTGGGATACGGCCGGTGTGTTGAAAGAAGATCTACAAATATAATAAAAAAAAATACTAGCATTAACTTATCCAGTGGCTCTGAGAGGACATAGAGCATAAGAACAGAGAAGTATTGCAATAAACCTACTGCCCCATTCTAGGCAGGTTATGACTCACGAAATCGTAATGACACGATTGCAAACAAACCATACCCCGGCCGGGACTGAACCCGCGACGGGCTGGAGTTTTGAGACTCTCTGACCGCGGGTTCAATCCCGGCCGGGGTATGGCTCGGCAGGTTATATTCATCCAACCACCCCATCATTTTAATAAGTCTTAGAGAAGCTATTAAAATAATGGCATATAATACCGACAACATAAGGAATTAGACACATGTGGAACATCTTGGATAACTATGAGACGACTTTAAATAAGACGAAACGTTTATAAATTAAGCACAAAGTCTTTAAATAAGGATACCCAAATGTTGCGCATGTTCATAACTTCTTATGTAAGGTGAAAGCCTGTTGTTGTTGACTCTGGTATGGGTTATACAAATACAAATATTTATTTCCTTGTAAAGTTTACAATGTGTGGTTTATATGTGGTTTACATGTGGTTTACATGTGGTTTACATGTGGTTTACATGTGGTGTACATATGCTGCTGTGTACGATAATTTTATGTAACTGTATTTGCGCATATAACAGGGAGGACACTGCAATGGATAAGGGAATACCTGACAGGGAGGCAATAATGTCGTACGAGGAAAGGTTGAGGGAAATCGGACTGACGACACTGGAGGACAGAAGGGTCAGGGGAGACATGATAACGACATACAAGATACTGGACAGAGATAGGATGTTCCAGAGAGGGGACACAGAAACAAGGGGTCACAACTGGAAGCTGAAGACTCAGACGAGTCACAGGGACGTTAGGAAGTATTTCTTCAGTTATAGAGTCGTCAGGAAGTGGAATAGCTAGCAAGTGAAGTAGTTTACCTGGAGTTTACCTGGAGAGAGTTTCGGGGGAGTTTGGAGGCAGGAACCATACATAGTTTTAAGAAGAGGTATGACAAAGCTCAGGAAGCAGAGAGGGAGAGGACCTAGTAGCGATCATTGAAGAGGCGGGGCCAGGAGCTGAGTCTCGACCCCTGCAACCACAATTAGGTGAGTACACACATATACATATACACACACACGTACACACACACACACACACACAAGCGGGGCCAGGAGCTATGATTCGACCCCTGCAACCACAAATAGGTGAGTA
>NW_027196165.1:100000-104820 GCF_038502225.1 Cherax quadricarinatus | reverse complement strand
TGACTAAGGATAACTGACTGAGGATAACTGACTCAGTATAACTGACTCAGGATAAATGACTCAGGATAAATGACTCAGGATAAGTGACTCAGGATAACTGACTGAGGATAACTGACTCAGGATAAATGACTCAGGATAAATGACTCAGGATAACTGACTCAGGATAACTGACTCAGGATAACTGACTCAGGATAAATGACTCAGGATAACTGACTCAGGATAACTGACTCAGGATAACTGACTCAGGATAACTGACTGAGGATAACTGACTCAGGATAAATGACTCAGGATAAATGACTCAGGATAACTGACTGAGGTAGGATAACTGGCTCAGGATAACTGACTGAGGATAACTGACTGAGGATAAATGTCTTAGGATAAATGACTCAGGATAACTGACTCAGGATAACTGACTGAGGATAACTGACTCAGTATAATAACTGACTCAGGATAAATGACTGAAGGATAAACTGACTGACAGGATAAATGACTCAGGATAAATGACTCAGGATAACTGACTCAGGATAACTGACTCAGGATAACTGACTCAGGATAACTGACTGAGGATAACTGACTCAGGATAAATGACTCAGGATAAATGTCTCAGGATAACTGACTCAGGATAAATTTCTCAGGATAACTGACTGAGGATAACTGACTGAGGATAACTGACTCAGGATAACTGACTGAGGATAACTGGCTCAGGATAACTGACTGAGGATAACTGACTGAGGATAACTGACTCAGGATAAATGACTGAGGATAACTGACTCAGGATAACTGACTGAGGATAACTGACTCAAAGTAAATGGCTCAGGATAAATGACTCAGGATAAATGACTCAGGATAAATGACTCAGGATAACTGACTCAGGATAACTGACTCAGGATAACTGACTGAGAATAACTGACTCAGGATAAATGACTCAGGATAAATGACTCAGGATAACTGACTCAGGATAAATTACTCAGGATAACTGACTGAGGATAACTGACTGAGGATAACTGACTGAGGATAGCTGACTGAGGATAACTGGCTCAGGATAACTGACTGAGGATAACTGACTGAGGATAACTGACTCAGGATAAATGACTCAGGATAACTGACTCAGGATAACTGACTGAGGATAACTGAGTCAGGATAAATGACTCAGGATAAATGACTCAAGATAACTGACTCAGGATAACTGACTCAGGATAACTGACTGAGGATAACTGACTCAGGATAAATGACTCAGGATAAATGAGGATAACTGACTCAGAGACTCAGGATAACTGACTGAGGATAACTGACTGAGGATAACTGACTCAGGATAAATGACTCAGGATAAATGACTCAGGATAACTGACTCAGGATAACTGACTCAGGATAACTGACTGAGGATAACTGACTCAGGATAAATGACTCAGGATAACTGACTCAGGATAACTGACTCAGGATAACTGACTGAGGATAACTGACTGAGGATAACTGACTCAGGATAAATGACTCAGGATAAATGACTCAGGATAAATGACTCAGGATAACTGACTCAGGATAACTGACTCAGGATAAATGACTCAGGATAACTGACTCAGGATAAATGACTCAGGATAACTGACTCAGGATAACTGACTCAGGATAACTGACTGAGGATAACTGACTCAGGATAAATGACTCAGGATAAATGACTCAGGATAACTGACTCAGGATAAATTATTCAGGATAACTGAATGAGGATAACTGACTGAGGATAACTGACTCAGGATAACTGACTCAGGATAACTGGCTCAGGATAACTGACTGAGGATAACTGACTGAGGATAACTGACTCAGGATAAATGACTCAGGATAACTGACTCAGGATAACTGACTGAGGATAACTGACTCAAAATAAATGACTGAGGATAAATGACTCAGGATAAATGACTCAGGATAAATGACTCAGGATAACTGACTCAGGATAACTGACTCAGGATAACTGACTGAGGATAACTGACTCAGGATAAATGACTCAGGATAAATGACTCAGGATAACTGACTCAGGATAAATTACTCAGGATAACTGACTGAGGATAACTGACTCAGGATAAATGACTCAGGATAAATGACTCAGGATAACTGACTCAGGATAAATTACTCAGGATAACTGACTGAGGATAACTGACTGAGGATAACTGACTGAGGATAACTGACTGAGGATAACTGACTGAGGATAACTGACTCAGGATAACTGACTCAGGATAACTGACTCAGGATAACTGACTCAGGATAAATGACTCAGGATAACTGACTGAGGATAACTGACTGAGGATAACTGACTGAGGATAACTGACTGAGGATAACTGACTCAGGATAAATGACTCAGGATAAATGACTCAGGATAACTGACTCAGGATAACTGACTCAGGATAACTGACTGATTATAACTGACTCAGGATAACAGACTGAGGATAACTGACTGAGGATAACTGACTGAGGATAACTGACTGAGGATAACTGACTCAGGATAACTGACTCAGGATAACTGACTCAGGATAACTGACTCAGGATAACTGACTGAGGATAACTGACTGAGGATAACTGACTGAGGATAACTGACTGAGGATAACTGACTGAGGATAACTGACTCAGGATAACTGACTGAGGATAACTGACTCAGGATAACTGACTGAGGATAACTGACTCAGGATAACTGACTGAGGATAACTGACTGAGGATAACTGACTCAGGATAAATGACTCAGGATAAATGACTCAGGATAACTGACTCAGGATATCTGACTCATGATAACTGACTCAGGATAACTGACTGAGGATAACTGACTCAGGATAAATGACTCATTATAAATGACTCAGGATAACTGACTCAGGATAACTGACTGAGGATTACTGACTGAGGATAACTGACTCAGGATAAATGACTCAGGATAAATGACTCAGGATAACTGACTCAGGATAACTGACTGAGGATAACTGACTGAGGATAACTGACTCAGGATAAATGACTCAGGATAACTGACTCAGGATAACTGACTCAGGATAACTGACTGAGGATAACTTACTGAGGATAACTGACTCAGGATAAATGACTCAGGATAAATGACTCAGGATAACTGACTCAGGATAACTGACTAAGGATAACTGACTGAGGATAACTGACTCAGGATAAATGACTCAGGATAAATGACTCAGGATAACTGACTCAGGATAACTGACTCAGGATAACTGACTCAGGATAACTGACTCAGGATAAATGACTCAGGATAAATGACTCAGGATAACTGACTCAAGATAAATTACTCAGGATAACTGACTCAGGATAACTGACTGAGGATAACTGACTCAGGATAACTGACTTAGGATAACTGGCTCAGGATAACTGACTGAGGATAACTGACTGAGGATAACTGACTCAGGATAAATGACTCAGGATAACTGACTCAGGATAACTGACTGAGGATAACTGACTCAAAATAACTGACTCAGGATAAATGACTAAGGATAAATGACTCAGGATAAATGACTCAGGATAACTGACTCAGGATAACTGACTCAGGATAACTGACTCAGGATATCTGACTCAGGATATCTGACTCAGGATAACTGACTCAGGATAACTGACTCAAAATAACTGAGCGAGGGGCAAGAGAGAAGGAATGGGTGGGAGAGGGGAAATTGTGAGGGAGGGAAGGAAAGAGGGAGGGAGGTGGTGAGGGGAGAGGTGAGGGTGAGGGGAGAAAAAGGCAGGGGTGGGGAGGGGGGTGGCAGAGGGAAAACTATTCATCTTGATTAAGCACGACACTGATGATGCTGATGATGATAAATATCTGGAAGAGAGTGAGAGTGTGTGTGAGAGAGAGAGAGAGAGAGAGAGAGAGAGAGAGAGAGAGAGAGAGAGAGAGAGAGAGAGAGAGAGAGAGAGAGAGAGAGAGAGAGAGAGAGAGAGAGAGAGAGAGAGAGAGAGAGAGAGAGAGAGAGAGAGAGAGAGAGAGAGAGAGAGAGAGAGAGAGAGAGAGAGAGAGATGTGTTGTCAACTCACAGCTTCGCTCACAATTATTAGTTTATAATGTAGAGTGTGTGTGTGTGTGTGTGTGTGTGTATGTGTGTGTGTGTGTGTGTGTGTGTGTGTGTGTGTGTGTGTGTGTGTGTGTGTTCGCCAGTTCTCCTCACCACTGATCCACTCTCACCAACTTAAACATTCAACTTAATTAAAAAAAAAACCTGTGTGAATGAACAAGTTTTGTCTAGATGTCTGTTTAAACAGACTCCTCAACGTCAAACAGACTCCTCGACGTTAAACAGACTCCTCGACGTTAAACAGACTCCTCAACGTCAAACAGACTCCTCGACGTTAAACAGACTCCTCGACGTTAAACAGACTCCTCGACGTCAAACAGACTCCTCAACGTCAAACAGACTCCTCGACGTTAAACAGACTCCTCGACGTTAAACAGACTCCTCGACGTCAAACAGACTCCTCAACGTCAAACAGACTCCTCGACGTTAAACAGACTCCTCGACGTCAAACCGACTCCTAACGTCAAACAGACTCCTAGACGTCAAAACAGACTCCTCAACGTCAAACGACTCCTCGACGTTAAACAGACTCCTCGACGTCAAACAGACTAACGTCAAACAGACTCCTAGACGTCAAACAGACTCCTCGACGTTAAACAGACTCCTCGACGTTAAACAGACTCCTCGACGTCAAACAGACTCCTCAACGTCAAACAGACTCCTCGACGTTAAACAGACTCCTCGACGTCAAACAGACTCCTCAACGTCAAACAGACTCCTCGACGTTAAACAGACTCCTCGACGTCAAACAGACTCCTCAAC
>NW_027196165.1:52500-87500 GCF_038502225.1 Cherax quadricarinatus | reverse complement strand
TTGTAGCCACACTGAAAGATATAATTTGATCAACGAATCTCAGCACTGTTTTACAAAGGGTCGTTCTTGCCTTATGAATTTATTAACCTTCATTCAGTGAGGTATTAGAAGAGGAAGATCAAGGTAAAGATTACGATACTGTGTACAGTGTATGAAGCTCAGTAAGGTACTTGACAAAGTTCCACTCACGAGACTGATCAAGTAGCGGCACATAGTATAAGAGGAGAAATTATCTCCTGGGTCGAGGCATGGCTGACCAAAAAGCAACAGACATTTTTCATTAATGAGGAGAAATCTGAATGAGGATCTGTTAAGAGAGGTGTCCCACAAGGGCCAGTGTTGGGACCCTCGCTGTTCACACTACATAAGCATCATTGATGACACTAAAATAGTCGTCAAATAATTTCTGATGTGGACACTAGGACGCTACAGGATAACATGGAGAGGTTGATGTTGTGGTCAGAAAAGTGGCAGACACAGTTCAATGCAGACAAGTGTAAGGTTCTGCTCCTAGGAAGAGAAAATAACTATGACATTCATAAGATACATAATGTAGATCTCAGTCAAGGTGAATACGAAACAGATTTATAAGATGTAGTTACCAGAAATTTAAAGCCAAAACAACAGAGCACAAGTGTTAGCAATAAAGATAATATAATTCTTGGTTTTATATCAAGAAACATAAATAACAGAATTTCGAGTTAATTGCTTTAGTTAGACCTTATTAATAATATATTTCTCAGATCTAGTTTCCATATTACAGCATGGACTTAATTGTTCTGGAAAATATGTAGAGAATGAGGTTGACTTTCCTTAGTTTGCCTTCCTAGCAGGGTGTTGTCTTGCCTAGCCTGCCTTCCTAGCAGGGTGTTGTCTTGCCTAGCCTGCCTTCCTAGCAGGGTGTTGTCTTGCCTAGCCTGCCTTCCTAGCAGGGTGTTGTCTTGCCTAGCCTTCCTTCCTAGCAGGGTGTTGTCTTGCCTAGCCTGCCTTCCTAGCAGGGTGTTGTCTTGCCTAGCCTTCCTTCCTAGCAGGGTGTTGTCTTGCCTAGCCTTCCTTCCTAGCAGGGTGTTGGGTTACCTAGCCTGCCTTCCTAGCAGGGTGTTGGCTTGCCTAGCCTGCCTTCCTAGCAGGGTGTTGGCTTGCCTAGCCTGCCTTCCTAGCAGGGTGTTGTCTTGCCTAGCCTGCCTTCCTAGCAGGGTGTTGGCTTGCCTAGCCTGCCTTCCTAGCAGGGTGTTGTCTTGACTAGTCTGCCTTCCTAGCAGGGTGTTGTCTTGCCTAGCCTGCCTTCCTAGCAGGGTGTTGTCTTGCCTAGCCTGCCTTCCTAGCAAGGTGTTGTCTTGCCTAGCCTTCCTTCCTAGCAGGGTGTTGTCTTGCCTAGCCTGCCTTCCTAGCAGGGTGTTGTCTTGCCTAGCCTGCCTTCCTAGCAGGGTGTTGTCTTGCCTAGCCTGCCTTCCTAGCAGGGTGTTGTCTTGCCTAGCCTGCCTTCCTAGCAGGGTTTTGTCTTGCCTAGCCTGCCTTCCTAGCAGGGTGTTGTCTTGCCTAGCCTGCCTTCCTAGCAGGGTGTTGTCTTGCCTAGTCTGCCTTCCTAGCAGGGTGTTGGCTTGCCTAGTCTGCCTTCCTAGCAGGGTGTTGTCTTGCCTAGCCTGCCTTCCTAGCAGGGTGTTGTCTTGCCTAGCCTGCCTTCCTAGCAGGGTGTTGTCTTGCCTAGCCTGCCTTCCTAGCAGGGTGTTGTCTTGCCTAGCCTGCCTTCCTAGCAGGGTGTTGTCTTGCATAGCCTGCCTTCCTAGCAGGGTGTTGGCTTGCCTAGCCTGCCTTCCTAGCAGGGTGTTGGCTTGCCTAGCCTGCCTTCCTAGCAGGGTGTTGTCTTGCCTAGTCTGCCTTCCTAGCAGGGTGTTAGCTTGCCTAGCCTGCCTTCCTAGCAGGGTGTTGGCTTGCCTAGTCTGCCTTCCTAGCAGGGTGTTGTCTTGCCTAGCCTGCCTTCCTAGCAGAGTGTTGTCTTGCCTAGCCTGCCTTCCTAGCAGGGTGTTGTCTTGCCTAGGCTGCCTTCCTAGCAGGGTGTTTGCTTGCCTAGCCTGCCTTCCTAGCAGGGTGTTGGCTTGCCTAGCCTGCCTTCCTAGCAGGGTGTTGGCTTGCCTAGCCTGCCTTCCTAGCAGGGTGTTGGCTTGCCTAGCCTGCCTTCCTAGCAGGGTGTTGTCTTGCCTAGCCTGCCTTCCTAGCAGGGTGTTGTCTTGCCTAGCCTGCCTTCCTAGCAGGGTGTTGGCTTGCCTAGCCTGCCTTCCTAGCAGGGTGTTGTCTTGCCTAGTCTGCCTTCCTAGCAGGGTGTTGGCTTGCCTAGCCTGCCTTCCTAGCAGGGTGTTGGCTTGCCTAGTCTGCCTTCCTAGCAGGGTGTTGTCTTGCCTAGCCTGCCTTCCTAGCAGAGTGTTGTCTTGCCTAGCCTGCCTTCCTAGCAGGGTGTTGTCTTGCCTAGGCTGCCTTCCTAGCAGGGTGTTTGCTTGCCTAGACTGCCTTCCTAGCAGGGTGTTGGCTTGCCTAGCCTGCCTTCCTAGCAGGGTGTTGGCTTGCCTAGCCTGCCTTCCTAGCAGGGTGTTGGCTTGCCTAGCCTGCCTTCCTAGCAGGGTGTTGTCTTGCCTAGCCTGCCTTCCTAGCAGGGTGTTGTCTTGCCTAGCCTGCCTTCCTAGCAGGGTGTTGGCTTGCCTAGCTTGCCTTCCTAGCAGGGTGTTGTCTTGCCTAGCCTGCCTTCCTAGCAGGGTGTTGTCTTGCCTAGCCTGCCTTCCTAGCAGGGTGTTGGCTTGCCTAGCCTGCCTTCCTAGCAGGGTGTTGTCTTGCCTAGTCTGCCTTCCTAGCAGGGTGTTGGCTTGCCTAGCCTGCCTTCCTAGCAGGGTGTTGGCTTGCCTAGTCTGCCTTCCTAGCAGGGTGTTGTCTTGCCTAGCCTGCCTTCCTAGCAGAGTGTTGTCTTGCCTAGCCTGCCTTCCTAGCAGGGTGTTGTCTTGCCTAGGCTGCCTTCCTAGCAGGGTGTTTGCTTGCCTAGACTGCCTTCCTAGCAGGGTGTTGGCTTGCCTAGCCTGCCTTCCTAGCAGGGTGTTGGCTTGCCTAGCCTGCCTTCCTAGCAGGGTGTTGGCTTGCCTAGCCTGCCTTCCTAGCAGGGTGTTGTCTTGCCTAGCCTGCCTTCCTAGCAGGGTGTTGTCTTGCCTAGACTGCCTTCCTAGCAGGGTGTTATCTTGCCTAGCCTGCCTTCCTAGCAGGGTGTTGTCTTGCCTAGTCTGCCTTCCTAGCAGGGTGTTGTCTTGCCTAGCCTGCCTTCCTAGCAGGGTGTTGTCTTGCCTAGCCTGCCTTCCTAGCAGGGTGTTGTCTTGCCTAGCCTGCCTTCCTAGCAGGGTGTTGTCTTGCCTAGCCTGCCTTCCTAGCAGGGTGTTGTCTTGCCTAGCCTGCCTTCCTAGCAAGGTGTTGTCTTGCCTAGCCTTCCTTCCTAGCAGGGTGTTGTCTTGCCTAGCCTGCCTTCCTAGCAGGGTGTTGTCTTGCCTAGCCTGCCTTCCTAGCAGGGTGTTGTCTTGCCTAGCCTGCCTTCCTAGCAGGGTGTTGTCTTGCCTAACCTGCCTTCCTAGCAGGGTTTTGTCTTGCCTAGCCTTCCTTCCTAGCAGGGTGTTGTCTTGCCTAGCCTGCCTTCCTAGCAGGGTGTTGTCTTGCCTAGCCTGCCTTCCTAGCAGGGTGTTGTCTTGCCTAGCCTGCCTTCCTAGCAGGGTGTTGTCTTGCCTAGCCTGCCTTCCTAGCAGGGTGTTGTCTTGCCCAGCCTGCCTTCCTAGCAGGGTGTTGTCTTGCCTAGCCTGCCTTCCTAGCAGGGTGTTGTCTTGCCTAGCCTGCCTTCCTAGCAGGGTGTTGTCTTGCCTAGCCTGCCTTCCTAGCAGGGTGTTGTCTTGCCTAGCCTGCCTTCCTAGCAGGGTGTTGTCTTGCCTAGCCTGCCTTCCTAGCAGGGTGTTGTCTTGCCTAGCCTGCCTTCCTAGCAGGGTGTTGTCTTGCCTAGCCTGCCTTCCTAGCAGGGTGTTGTCTTGCCTAGCCTGCCTTCCTAGCAGGGTGTTGTCTTGCCTAGCCTGCCTTCCTAGCAGGGTGTTGTCTTGCCTAGCCTTCCTTCCTAGCAGGGTGTTGTCTTGCCTAGCCTGCCTTCCTAGCAGGGTGTTGTCTTGCCTAGCCTGCCTTGCTAGCAGGGTGTTGTCTTGCCTAGCCTGCCTTCCTAGCAGGGTGTTGTCTTGCCTAGCCTTCCTTCCTAGCAGGGTGTTGTCTTGCCTAGCCTGCCTTCCTAGCAGGGTGTTGTCTTGCCTAGCCTGCCTTCCTAGCAGGGTGTTGTCTTGCCTAGCCTGCCTTCCTAGCAGGGTGTTGTCTTGCCTAGCCTGCCTTCCTAGCAGGGTGTTGTCTTGCCTAGCCTGCCTTCCTAGCAGGGTGTTGTCTTGCCTAGCCTGCCTTCCTAGCAGGGTGTTGTCTTGCCTAGCCTGCCTTCCTAGCAGGGTGTTATCTTGCCTAGCCTGCCTTCCTAGCAGGGTGTTGGCTTACCTAGCCTGCCTTCCTAGCAGGGTGTTGGCTTGCCAAGCCTGCCTTCCTAGCAGGGTGTTGGCTTGCCTAGCCTGCCTTCCTAGCAGGGTGTTGGCTTGCCTAGCCTGCCTTCCTAGCAGGGTGTTGGCTTGCCTAGCCTGCCTTCCTAGCAGGGTGTTGGCTTGCCTAGCCTGCCTTCCTAGCAGGGTGTTGGCTTGCCTAGTCTGCCTTCCTAGCAGGGTGTTGTCTTGCCTAGCCTGCCTTCCTAGCAGGGTGTTGTCTTGCCTAGCCTGCCTTCCTAGCAGGGTGTTGTCTTGCCTAGCCTGCCTTCCTAGCAGGGTGTTGTCTTGCCTAGCCTGCCTTCCTAGCAGGGTGTTGTCTTGCATAGCCTGCCTTCCTAGCAGGGTGTTGGCTTGCCTAGCCTGCCTTCCTAGCAGGGTGTTGGCTTGCCTAGCCTGCCTTCCTAGCAGGGTGTTGTCTTGCCTAGTCTGCCTTCCTAGCAGGGTGTTGTCTTGCCTAGCCTGCCTTCCTAGCAGGGTGTTGGCTTGCCTAGTCTGCCTTCCTAGCAGGGTGTTGTCTTGCCTAGCCTGCCTTCCTAGCAGAGTGTTGTCTTGCCTAGCCTGCCTTCCTAGCAGGGTGTTGTCTTGCCTAGGCTGCCTTCCTAGCAGGGTGTTTGCTTGCCTAGCCTGCCTTCCTAGCAGGGTGTTGGCTTGCCTAGCCTGCCTTCCTAGCAGGGTGTTGGCTTGCCTAGCCTGCCTTCCTAGCAGGGTGTTGGCTTGCCTAGCTTGCCTTCCTAGCAGGGTGTTGTCTTGCCTAGCCTGCCTTCCTAGCAGGGTGTTGTCTTGCCTAGCCTGCCTTCCTAGCAGGGTGTTGGCTTGCCTAGCCTGCCTTCCTAGCAGGGTGTTGTCTTGCCTAGTCTGCCTTCCTAGCAGGGTGTTGTCTTGCCTAGGCTGCCTTCCTAGCAGGGTGTTTGCTTGCCTAGACTGCCTTCCTAGCAGGGTGTTGGCTTGCCTAGCCTGCCTTCCTAGCAGGGTGTTGGCTTGCCTAGCCTGCCTTCCTAGCAGGGTGTTGGCTTGCCTAGCCTGCCTTCCTAGCAGGGTGTTGTCTTGCCTAGCCTGCCATCCTAGCAGGGTGTTGTCTTGCCTAGCCTGCCTTCCTAGCAGGGTGTTGTCTTGCCTAGCCTGCCTTCCTAGCAGGGTGTTGGCTTGCCTAGCCTGCCTTCCTAGCAGGGTGTTGTCTTGCCTAGTCTGCCTTCCTAGCAGGGTGTTGTCTTGCCTAGCCTGCCTTCCTAGCAGGGTGTTGTCTTGCCTAGCCTGCCTTCCTAGCAGGGTGTTGTCTTGCCTAGCCTGCCTTCCTAGCAGGGTGTTGTCTTGCCTAGCCTGCCTTCCTAGCAGGGTGTTGTCTTGCATAGCCTGCCTTCCTAGCAGCGTGTTGTCTTGCCTAGCCTGCCTTCCTAGCAGGGTGTTGGCTTGCCTAGCCTGCCTTCCTAGCAGGGTGTTGTCTTGCCTAGTCTGCCTTCCTAGCAGGGTGTTGGCTTGGCTAGCCTGCCTTCCTACCAGGGTGTTGGCTTGCCTAGTCTGCCTTCCTAGCAGGGTGTTGTCTTGCCTAGCCTGCCTTCCTAGCAGGGTGTTGGCATGCCTAGCCTGCCTTCCTAGCAGGGTGTTGGCTTGCCTAGCCTGCCTTCCTAGCAGTGTGTTGTCTTGCCTAGCCTGCCTTCCTAGCAGGGTGTTGTCTTGCCTAGCCTGCCTTCCTAGCAGGGTGTTGTCTTGCCTAGTCTGCCTTCCTAGGAGGGTGTTGTCTTGCCTAGCCTGCCTTCCTAGCAGAGTGTTGTCTTGCCTAGCCTGCCTTCCTAGCAGGGTGTTGTCTTGCCTAGCCTGCCTTCCTAGCAGGGTGTTGTCTTGCATAGCCTTCCTTCCTAGCAGGGTGTTGGCTTGCCTAGCCTGATTTCCTAGCAGGGTGTTGTCTTGCCTAGTCTGCCTTCCTAGCAGGGTGTTGTCTTGCCTAGCCTGCCTTCCTAGAATTACCGACAATATGTTAGGTAAACGGACACAAGTCCAACTAATGTGACATTTTATTGTGGCAACGTTTCGCTCTCCAGAAGCTTGATAATGCTAGTGGAGAGCGAAATGTTGCCACAATAAAATATCACATTAGTTGCACTTGTGTCCTTTTACGGTCCGATATTTTCCGTTTCGGAGATGGTTGTACAGTCATGGCTACTGTACTTGAGACCCGTACTTGAGAACTGTACTTGAGACCCGTACTTGAGAACTGTACTTGAGACCCGTACTTGAGAACTGTACTTGAGAATAGTACTTGAGAACTGTACTTGAGACCCGTACTTGAGAACTGTACTTGAAACCCGTACTTGAGAACTGTACTTGAGAACTGTACTTGAGAACTGTACTTGAGAACTGTACTTGAGAACTGTACTTGAGAACAGTACTTGAGAACTGTACTTGAGAACTGTACTTGAGACCCGTACTTGAGAACTGTACTTGAGACCCGTACTTGAGAACTGTACTTGAGAACTGTACTTGAGACCCGTACTTGAGAACTGTACTTGAGAACTGTACTTGAGAACTGTACTTGAGAACTGTACTCGAGACCCGTACTTGAGAACTGTACTTGAGAACTGTACTTGAGAACTGTACTTGAGACCCGTACTTGAGAACTGTACTTGAGAACCGTACTTGAGAACTGTACTTGAGAACAGTACTTGAGTACTGTACTTGAGAACTGTACTTGAGAACTGTACTTGAGACCCGTACTTGAGAACTGTACTTGAGAACTGTACTTGAGAACTGTACTTGAGAACTGTACTTGAGAACGGTACTTGAGAACTGTACTTGAGAACTGTACTTGAGAACCGTACTTGAGAACTGTACTTGAGAACCGTACTTGAGAACTGTACTTGAGACCCGTACTTGAGAACTGTACTTAAGAACCGTACTTGAGAACTGTACTTGAGACCCGTACTTGAGAACTGTACTTGAGAACTGTACTTGAGACCCGTACTTGAGAACTGTACTTGAGAACTGTACTTGAGAACTGTACTTGAGAACTGTACTTGAGACCCGTACTTGAGAACTGTACTTGAGAACTGTACTTGAGAACCGTACTTGAGAACTGTACTTGAGACCCGTACTTGAGAACTGTACTTGAGAACTGTACTTGAGAACTGTACTTGAGAACTGTACTTGAGACCCGTACTTGAGAACTGTACTTGAGAACTGTACTTGAGAACGGTACTTGAGAACTGTACTTGAGAACTGTACTTGAGAACCGTACTTGAGAACTGTACTTGAGAACCGTACTTGAGAACTGTACTTGAGACCCGTACTTGAGAACTGTACTTAAGAACCGTACTTGAGAACTGTACTTGAGACCCGTACTTGAGAACTGTACTTAAGAAACGTACTTGAGAACTGTACTTGAGAACTGTACTTAAGAACCGTACTTGAGAACTGTACTTGAGACCCGTACTTGAGAACTGTACTTAAGAACCGTACTTGAGAACTGTACTTGAGACCAGTACTTGAGAACTGTACTTAAGAACCGTACTTGAGAACTGTATCTGAGAACTGTACTTGAGACCCGTACTTGAGAACTGTACTTAAGAACCGTACTTGAGAACTGTACTTGAGAACTGTACTTGAGAACAGTACTTGAGAACTGTACTTGAGAACTGTACTTGAGAACTGTACTTGAGAACTGTACTTGAGAACTGTACTTGAGAACTGTACTTGAGAACTGTACTTGAGAACTGTACTTGAGAACTGTACTTGAGAACTGTACTTGAGAACTGTACTTGAGAACTGTACTTGAGAACTGTACTTGAGAACTGTACTTGAGAACTGTACTTGAGAACTGTACTTGAGAACTGTACTTGAGAACTGTACTTGAGAACTGTACTTGAGAACTGTACTTGAGAACTGTACTTGAGAACTGTACTTGAGAACTGTACTTGAGAACTGTACTTGAGAACTGTACTTGAGAACTGTACTTGAGAACTGTACTTGAGAACTGTACTTGAGAACTGAGAACTGTACTTGAGTAAGAATTGTACTGTACTTGAGAATTGTACTTGAGAACTGTACTTGAGAACTGTACTTGAGAACTGTACTTGAGAATTGTACTTGAGAACTGTACTTGAGAACTGTACTTGAGAACTGTACTTGAGAACTGTACTTGAGAATTGTACTTGAGAACTGTACTTGAGAACTGTACTTGAGAACTGTACTTGAGAACAGTACTTGAGAACTGTACTTGAGAACTGTACTTGAGAATTGTACTTGAGAACTGTACTTGAGAACTGTACTTGAGAACTGTACTTGAGAATTGTACTTGAGAACTGTACTTGAGAACTGTACTTGAGAACTGTACTTGAGAATTGAGAATTGTACTTGAGAACTGTACTTGAGAACTGTACTTGAGAACTGTACTTGAGAACTGTACTTGAGAACTGTACTTGAGAACTGTACTTGAGAACTGTACTTGAGAACTGTACTTGAGAATTGTACTTGAGAACTGTACTTGAGAATTGTACTTGAGAACTGTAATTGAGAACTGTACTTGAGAACTGTACTTGAGAATTGTACTTGAGAATTGTACTTGAGAACTGTACTTGAGAACTGTACTTGAGTACTGTACTTGAGAACTGTACTTGAGAACTGTACTTGAGAACTGTACTTGAGAACAGTACTTGAGAACTGTACTTGAGAACTGTACTTGAGACCCGAACTTGAGAACAGTACTTGAGAACTGTACTTGAGAACAGTACTTGAGAACTGTACTTGAGAACTGTACTTGAGAACTTGTACTTGAGAACTGTACTTGAGAACAGTACTTGTACTTGAGAACTGTACTTGAGAACACTTGAGAACACTTGAGAACTGTACTTGAGAACTGTACTTGAGAACTTGTGTACTTGAGAACTGTACTTGAGAACTGTACTTGAGAACTGTACTTGAGAATTGTACTTGAGAACTGTACTTGAGAACTGTACTTGAGAACTGTACTTGAGAATTGTACTTGAGAACTGTACTTGAGAATTGTACTTGAGAACTGTACTTGAGAACAGTACTTGAGAACTGTACTTGAGAACTGTACTTGAGAACTGTACTTGAGTACTGTACTTGAGAACTGTACTTGAGAACTTGAGAACTGTACTTGAGAACTGTACTTGAGAACTGTACTTGAGAACTGTACTTGAGAACTGTACTTGAGAACTGTACTTGAGAACTGTACTTGAGAACTGTACTTGAACTGTACTTGACTGTACTTGAGAACTACTTGAGAACTACTTGAGAACTGTACTTGAGAACTGTACTTGAGAACTGTACTTGAGAACTGTACTTGAGAACTGTGTACTTGAGAACTGTACTTGAGAACTACTTGAGAGCAGTACTTGAGAACTGTACTTGAGAACTGTACTTGAGAACTGTACTTGAGAACTGTACTTGAGAACTGTACTTGAGAACTGTACTTGAGAACTGTACTTGAGAACAGTACTTGAGAACTGTACTTGAGAGCAGTACTTGAGAACTTGAGAACCGTACTTGAGAACTTGAGAACTGTACTTGAGAACTGTACTTGAGAACTGTACTTGAGAACTACTTGAGAACGGTACTTGAGAACTGTACTTGAGAACTGTACTTGAGAACTGTTCTTGAGAACTGTACTTGAGAACTGTACTTGAGAACTGTACTTGAGAACTACTTGAGAACTGTACTTGAGAACTTGAGAACAGTACTTGAGAACTGTACTTGAGAGCAGTACTTGAGAACTGTACTTGAGAACTGTACTTGAGAACTGTACTTGAGAACTGTACTTGAGAACTGTACTTGAGAACTGTACTTGAGAACAGTACTTGAGAACTGTATTTGAGAACAGTAGTTGAAAACTGTACTTGAGAACTGTACTTGAGAACCGTACTTGAGAACTGTACTTGAGAACTGTACTTGAGAACTGTACTTGAGAACTGTACTTGAGAACTGTACTTGAGAACTTGACTTGAGAACTGTACTTGAGAACTGTGCTTGAGAACAGTACTTGAGAACTGTACTTGAGAACAGTACTTGAGAACAGTACTTGAGAACTGTACTTGAGAACTGTACTTGAGAACTGTACTTGAAAACAGTACTTGAGAACTGTAGTTGAGAACAGTACTTGAGAACTGTACTTGAGAACAGTACTTGAGAACTGTACTTGAGAACAGTACTTGAGAACTGTACTTGAGAACAGTACTTGAGAACTGTACTTGAGAACTGTACTTGAGAACTGTACTTGAGAACTGTACTTGAGAACAGTACTTGAGAACTGTACTTGAGAACTGTACTTGAGACCCGAACTTGAGAACTGTACTTAAGAACCGTACTTGAGAACTGTACTTGAGAACTGTACTTGAGAACTGTACTTGAGAACGGTACTTGAGAACAGTACTTGAGAACTGTACTCGAGACCCGTACTTGAGAACTGTACTTGAGAACTGTACTTGAGAACTGTACTTGAGACCCGTACTTGAGAACTGTACTTGAGAACCGTACTTGAGAACTGTACTTGAGAACTGTACTTGAGAACTGTACTTGAGAACTGTACTTGAGAACTGTACTTGAGAACTGTACTTGAGAACTGTACTTGAGAACTGTACTTGAGAACTGTACTTGAGAACTGTACTTGAGAACCGTACTTGAGAACTGTACTTGAGAACCGTACTTGAGAACTGTACTTGAGAACCGTACTTGAGAACTGTACTTGAGACCCGTACTTGAGAACTGTACTTAAGAACCGTACTTGAGAACTGTACTTGAGACCCGTACTTGAGAACTGTACTTAAGAACCGTACTTGAGAACTGTACTTGAGACCAGTACTTGAGAACTGTACTTAAGAACCGTACTTGAGAACTGTACTTGAGAACTGTACTTGAGACCCGTACTTGAGAACTGTACTTGAGAACCGTACTTGAGAACTGTACTTGAGAACTGTACTTGAGAACTGTACTTGAGAACTGTACTTGAGAACTGTACTTGAGAACTGTACTTGAGAACAGTACTTGAGAACTGTACTTGAGAACTGTACTTGAGAACTGTACTTGAGAACTGTACTTGAGAACTGTACTTGAGTACTGTACTTGAGAACTGTACTTGAGAACTGTACTTGAGAACTGTACTTGAGAACTGTACTTGAGAACTGTACTTGAGAACTGTACTTGAGAACTGTACTTGAGAACTGTACTTGAGAACTGTACTTGAGAACTGTACTTGAGAACTGTACTTGAGAACTGTACTTGAGAACTGTACTTGAGAACTGTACTTGAGAACTGTACTTGAGAACTGTACTTGAGAACTGTACTTGAGAACTGTACTTGAGAACTGTACTTGAGAACTGTACTTGAGAACTGTACTTGAGAACTGTACTTGAGAACTGTACTTGAGAACTGTACTTGAGAACTGTACTTGAGAACTGTACTTGAGAACTGTACTTGAGAACTGTACTTGAGAACTGTACTTGAGAACTGTACTTGAGAACTGTACTTGAGAACTGTACTTGAGAACTGTACTTGAGAACTGTACTTGAGAACTGTACTTGAGAACTGTACTTGAGAACTGTACTTGAGAACTGTACTTGAGAACTGTACTTGAGAACTGTACTTGAGAACTGTACTTGAGAACAGTACTTGAGAACTGTACTTGAGAACTGTACTTGAGAACTTACTTGAGAACTGTACTTGAGAACTGTACTTGAGAACAGTACTTGAGAACAGTACTTGAGAACTGTACTTGAGAACTGTACTTGAGAACTGTACTTGAGAACTTGAGAACAGTACTTGAGAACAGTACTTGAGAACTGTACTTGAGAACTGTACTTGAGAACTGTACTTGAGAACTGTACTTGAGAACTGTTCTTGAGAGCAGTACTTGAGAACTGTACTTGAGAACTGTACTTGAGAACTGTACTTGAGAACTGTACTTGAGACCCGTACTACTTGAGAACTGAGAACTACTTGAGAACTGTACTTGAGAACTGTACTTGAGAACTGTACTTGAGAACTGTACTTGAGAACTGTACTTGAGAACTACTTGAGAACCCGTACTTGAGAACTACTTGAGTACTGTACTACTTGAGAACTGTACTTGAGAACAGTACTTGAGAACTTGAGAACTGTACTTGACAAATGTACTTGAGAACTGTACTTGAGAACTGTACTTGAGAACAGTACTTGAGAACTGTACTTGAGACCCGTACTTGAGAACTGTACTTGAGAACTGTACTTGAGACCCGTACTTGAGAACTGTACTTGAGAACTGTACTTGAGAACAGTACTTGAGAACTGTACTTGAGAACTGTACTTGACAAATGTACTTGAGAACTGTACTTGAGAACTGTACTTGAGACCTGTACTTAAGAGTAAGAACTGTATCTGAGAACTGTACTTGTACTTGAGAACTGTACTTGAGACCAGTACTTGAGAACTGTACTTGAGAACCGTACTTGAGAACTGTACTTGAGAACTGTACTTGAGAACTGTACTTGAGAACTTGAGAACTGTACTTGAGACCGGTACTTGAGAACTGTACTTAAGAACCGTACTTGAGAACTGTACTTGAGAACTGTTCTTGAGAACTGTACTTGAGAACTGTACTTGAGAACTGTACTTGAGAACTGTACTTGAGAACTGTACTTGAGAACTGTACTTGAGAACTGTACTTGAGAACCGTACTTGAGAACTGTACTTGAGAACTGTACTTGAGAACTGTACTTGAGAACTGTACTTGAGAACTGTACTTGAGAACTGTACTTGAGAACTGTACTTGAGAACTGTACTTGAGAACTGTACTTGAGAACTGTACTTGAGAACTGTACTTGAGAACTGTACTTGAGAACTGTACTTGAGAACCGTACTTGAGAACTGTACTTGAGAACTGTACTTGAGAACTGTACTTGAGAACTGTACTTGAGAACTGTACTTGAGAACTGTACTTGAGAACTGTACTTGAGAACTGTACTTGAGAACTGTACTTGAGAACTGTACTTGAGAACCGTACTTGAGAACTGTACTTGAGAACAGTACTTGAGAACTGTACTTGAGAACTGTACTTGAGAACTGTACTTGAGAACTGTACTTGAGAACTGTACTTGAGAACTGTACTTGAGAACTGTACTTGAGAACTGTACTTGAGAATTGTACTTGAGAACCGTACTTGAGAATTGTACTTGAGAACTGTACTTGAGAACTGTACTTGAGAACTGTACTTGAGAACAGTACTTGAGAACTGTACTTGAGAACTGTACTTGAGAACTGTACTTGAGAACTGTACTTGAGAACTGTACTTGAGAACTGTACTTGAGAACAGTACTTGAGAACAGTACTTGAGAACTGTACTTGAGAACTGTACTTGAGAATTGTACTTGAGAATTGTACTTGAGAACTGTACTTGAGAACAGTACTTGAGAACTGTACTTGAGAACTGTACTTGAGAACAGCACTTGAGAACTGTACTTGAGAACTGTACTTGAGAACAACTTGAGAACTGTACTTGAGAACTGTACTTGTACTTGAGACTGTACTTGAGAACTGTACTTGAGAACTGTACTTGAGAACTGTACTTGAGAACTGTACTTGAGAACTGTACTTGAGAACTGAGAACTGTACTTGAGAACTGTACTTGAGAACTGTACTTGAGAACTGTACTTGAGAACTGTACTTGAGAACTGTACTTGAGAACTGTACTTGAGAACTACTTGTACTTGAGAACTGTACTTGAGAACTGTACTTGAGAACTGTACTTGAGAACTGTACTTGAGAACTGTACTTGAGAACTGTACTTGAGACCCGAACTTGAGAACAGTACTTGAGAACTGTACTTGAGAACAGTACTTGAGAACTGTACTTGAGAACTGTACTTGAGTACTGTACTTGAGTACTGTACTTGAGAATTGTACTTGAGAACTGTACTTGAGAACTGTACTTGAGAACTGTACTTGAGAACTGTACTTGAGAACTGTACTTGAGAACTGTACTTGAGAACTGTACTTGAGAAATGTACTTGAGAACTGTACTTGAGAACTGTACTTGAGAACTGTACTTGAGAACTGAGAACCGTACTTGAGAACTGTACTTGAGAACTGTACTTGAGAACTGTACTTGAGAACCCGTACTTGAGAACTGTACTTGAGAACTGTACTTGAGAACTGTACTTGACACCCGTACTGTACTTGAGAACTATACTTGAGAACAGTACTTGAGAACTGTACTTGAGAACTGTACTTGAGAACTGTACTTGAGAACTGTACTTGAGAACTACTTGAGAACTGTACTTGAGAACTGAGAACTGTACTTGAGAACAGAACTACTTGAGAACTGTACTTGAGAACTGTACTTGAGAACTGTACTTGAGAACTGTACTTGAGAACTGTACTTGAGAATTGTACTTGAGAACTGTACTTGAGAACTGTACTTGAGAACTGTACTTGAGAACTGTACTTGAGAGCTGTACTTGAGAACTGTACTTGATAACTGTGCTTGAGAACTGTACTTGAGAACTGTACTTGAGAACTGTACTTGAGAACTGTACTTGAGAACTGTACTTGAGAGCTGTACTTGAGAACTGTACTTGATAACTGTGCTTGAGAACTGTACTTGAGAGCTGTACTTGAGAACTGTACTTGAGAACTGTACTTGAGAACTGTACTTGAGAACTTGTACTTGAGAACTTGAGAACTACTTGAGAACTGTACTTGAGAACTGTACTTGAGAACTGTACTTGAGAACTGTACTTGAGAACTGTACTTGAGAACTGTACTTGAGAACTACTTGAGAACAGTACTTGAGAACTGTACTGAGAACTGTACTTGAGAACTGTACTTGAGAACTGTACTTGAGAACTGTACTTGAGAACTGTACTTGAGAACTGTACTTGAGAACTGTACTTGAGAACACTTGTACTTGAGAACTGTACTACTTGAGAACTGTACTTGAGAACTGTACTTGAGAACTGTACTTGAGAACTGTACTTGAGAACTGTACTTGAGAACTGTACTTGAGAGAACTGTACTTGAGAACAGTACTTGAGAACTTACTTGTACTTGAGAACTGTACTTGAGAACTGTACTTGAGAACTGTACTTGAGAACTGTACTTGAGAACTGTACTTGAGAACTTGAGAATTGTACTTGAGAACTGTACTTGAGAACTGTACTTGAGAACTGTACTTGAGAACTGTACTTGAGAACTGTACTTGAGAACTGTACTTGAGAACTGTACTTGAACAGTACTTGAGAACTGTACTTGAGAACTGTACTTGAGAACAGTACTTGAGAACTGTACTTGAGAACTGTACTTGAGAACTGTACTTGAGACTTGAGAACTGTACTTGAGAATTGTACTTGAGAACTGTACTTGAGAACTGTACTTGAGAACTGTACTTGAGAACTGTACTTGAGAACTGTACTTGAGAACTGTACTTGAGAACAGTACTTGAGAACTGTACTTGAGAACTGTACTTGAGAACAGTACTTGAGAACAGTACTTGAGAACTGTACTTGAGAACAGTACTTGAGAACAGTACTTGAGAACTGTACTTGAGAACTGTACTTGAGAACTGTACTTGAGAACAGTACTTGAGAACTGTACTTGAGAACTGTACTTGAGAACTGTACTTGAGAACTGTACTTGAGAACTGTACTTGAGAACTGTACTTGAGAACTGTACTTGAGAACTGTACTTGAGAACTGTACTTGAGAACTGTACTTGAGAACTGTACTTGAGAACTGTACTTGAGAACTGTACTTGAGAACTGTACTTGAGAACTGTACTTGAGAACAGTACTTGAGAACTGTACTTGAGAACTGTACTTGAGAACTGTACTTGAGAACTGTACTTGAGAACTGTACTTGAGAACTGTACTTGAGAACTGTACTTGAGAACTGTACTTGAGAACTGTACTTGTACTTGAGAACTGTACTTGAGAACTGTACTTGAGAACTGTACTTGAGAACTGTACTTGAGAACTGTACTTGAGAACTGTACTTGAGAACTGTACTTGAGAACTGTACTTGAGAACTGTACTTGAGAACTGTACTTGAGAACTGTACTTGAGAACTGTACTTGAGAACTGTACTTGAGAACAGTACTTGAGAACTGTACTTGAGAACAGTACTTGAGAACTTACTTGAGAACAGTACTTGAGAACTACTTGAGAACTGTACTTGAGAACTGTACTTGAGAACAGTTGTACTTGAGAACTACTTGAGAACAGTACTTGAGAACTGTACTTGAGAACAGTACTTGAGAACTGTACTTGAGAACTGTACTTGAGAACTGTACTTGAGAACTGTACTTGAGAACTGTACTTGAGAACTGTACTTGAGAACTGTACTTGAGAACTGTACTTGAGAACTGTACTTGAGAACTGTACTTGAGAACTGTACTTGAGAACTGTACTTGAGAACTGTACTTGAGAACTGTACTTGAGAACTGTACTTGAGAACTGTACTTGAGAACTGTACTTGAGAACTGTACTTGAGAACTGTACTTGAGAACTGTACTTGAGAACTGTACTTGAGAACAGTACTTGAGAACTGTACTTGAGAACTGTACTTGAGAACTGTACTTGAGAACAGTACTTGAGAACAGTACTTGAGAACTGTACTTGAGAACTGTACTTGAGAACTGTACTTGAGAACAGTACTTGAGAACTGTACTTGAGAACAGTACTTGAGAACTGTACTTGAGAACTGTACTTGAGAACTGTACTTGAGAACAGTACTTGAGAACTGTACTTGAGAACTGTACTTGAGAACTGTACTTGAGAACTGTACTTGAGAACAGTACTTGAGAACTGTACTTGAGAACTGTACTTGAGAACAGTACTTGAGAACTGTACTTGAGAACAGTACTTGAGAACAGTACTTGAGAACAGTACTTGAGAACTGTACTTGAGAACTGTACTTGAGAACTGTACTTGAGAACAGTACTTGAGAACTGTACTTGAGAACTGTACTTGAGAACTGTACTTGAGAACTGTACTTGAGAACTGTACTTGAGAACTGTACTTGAGAACTGTACTTGAGAACAGTACTTGAGAACTGTACTTGAGAACTGTACTTGAGAACTGTACTTGAGAACTGTACTTGAGAACAGTACTTGAGAACTGTACTTGAGAACTGTACTTGAGAACTGTACTTGAGAACTGTACTTGAGAACTTGAGAACAGTACTTGTACTTGAGAACTGTACTTGAGTACTGTACTTGAGAACTGTACTTGAGAACTGTACTTTAGAACTGTACTTGAGAACAGTACTTGAGAACTCTACTTGAGAACTGTACTTGAGAACTGTACTTGAGAACTGTACTTGAGAACTGTACTTGAGAACAGTACTTGAGAACTGTACTTGAGAGCAGTACTTGAGAACTGTTCTTGAGACCTGTACTTGTACTTGAGAACTGTACTTGAGAACTGTACTTGAGAACTGTACTTGAGAACTGTACTTGAGAACTGTACTTGAGAACTGTACTTGAGAACTGTACTTGAGAACTGTACTTGAGAACAGTACTTGAGAACTGTACTTGAGAACTGTACTTGAGAACTGTACTTGAGAACTGTACTTGAGAACTGTACTTGAGAACTGTACTTGAGAACAGTACTTGAGAACTGTACTTGAGAACTGTACTTGAGAACTGTACTTGAGAACGGTACTTGAGAACAGTACTTGAGAACTGTACTTGAGAACTGTACTTGAGAACAGTACTTGAGAACTGTACTTGAGAACTGTACTTGAGAACAGTACTTGAGAACTGTACTTGAGAACTGTACTTGAGAACAGTACTTGAGAACAGTACTTGAGAACAGTACTTGAGAACAGTACTTGAGAACTGTACTTGAGAACTGTACTTGAGAACAGTACTTGAGAACAGTACTTGAGAACTGTACTTGAGAACAGTACTTGAGAACAGTACTTGAGAACAGTACTTGAGAACTGTACTTGAGAACTGTACTTGAGAACTGTACTTGAGAACAGTACTTGAGAACTGTACTTGAGAACTGTACTTGAGAACTGTACTTGAGAACTGTACTTGAGAACTGTACTTGAGAACAGTACTTGAGAACTGTACTTGAGAACTGTACTTGAGAACAGTACTTGAGAACTGTACTTGAGAACTGTACTTGAGAACTGTACTTGAGAACAGTACTTGAGAACAGTACTTGAGAACTGTACTTGAGAACAGTACTTGAGAACTGTACTTGAGAACTGTACTTGAGAACAGTACTTGAGAACAGTACTTGAGAACAGTACTTGAGAACTGTACTTGAGAACTGTACTTGAGAACTGTACTTGAGAACTGTACTTGAGAACTGTACTTGAGAACTGTACTTGAGAACTGTACTTGAGAACTGTACTTGAGAACTGTACTTGAGAACTGTACTTGAGAACTGTACTTGAGAACTGTACTTGAGAACTGTACTTGAGAACTGTACTTGAGAACTGTCCTTGAGAACTGTACTTGAGACTTGAGAACTGTACTTGAGAACTGTACTTGAGAACTGTACTTGAGAACTGAGAACTGTACTTGAGAACTACTTGAGAACTGTACTTGAGAACAGTGAGAACTGTACTTGAGAACTGTACTTGAGAACTGTACTTGAGAACTGTACTTGAGAACTGTACTTGAGAACTGTACTTGAGAACTGTACTTGAGAACTGTACTTGAGAACTGTACTTGAGTACTTGAAACTGTACTTGTGAACTGTACTTGAGAACTGTACTTGAGAACAGTACTTGAGAACTGTACTTGAGAACTGTACTTGAGAACTGTACTTGAGAACTGTACTTGAGAACTGTACTTGAGTACTGTACTTGAGAACTGTACTTGAGAACTGTACTTGAGAACTGTACTTGAGAACTGTACTTGAGAACTGTACTTGAGAACTGTACTTGAGAACTGTACTTGAGAACTGTACTTGAGAACTGTACTTGAGAACTGTACTTGAGAACTGTACTTGAGAACTGTACTTGAGAACTGTACTTGAGAACTGTACTTGAGAACTGTACTTGAGAACTGTACTTGAGAACTGTACTTGAGAACCGTACTTGAGAACTGTACTTGAGAACTGTACTTGAGAACTGTACTTGAGAACTGTACTTGAGAACTGTACTTGAGAACTGTACTTGAGAACTGTACTTGAGAACTGTACTTGAGAACTGTACTTGAGAACTGTGTGATGTAAATATTTAAGAACACCGACAAGCTGAAGAATATGTGTAACGTCTGGGAATCTTCATTGTGGCGAGCGAAACGTTGCCGCAATATAGATCTCCAAACGTTGCACAAGTTTTTCATTCTTCAATCTGAGATCTATGTGTGGAGGAGCACTGCAGCAGGCCTACTGGCCCATATTGACAGGTTCTTTTCTCGTGATTCTGTTGGTAGCGTCCTCAGCTCACTAAGGGGCCCAGGGTTCTGTCCCAGGTGTCAGGAAACGCCCGTTGGGGTTGTTTCCTGACACCTGCTGCATCTGTTCACCCAGCAGTAAGTACATACCTGGGTGTTAATCGACTGTTGTGGGTGGCATCCCGGGGGAGGTAGTATGCTTGAGACAGGGCTATGAAATGACCTGAGGCTCGCTAACAGCTCTCAAACTGTTGTGCTGCTGCTGCTGCTGCTGCTGCTGCTGCTGCTGCTGCTGCTGCTGCTGCTGCTGCTGCTGCTGCTGCTGCTGCTGCTGCTGCTGCTGCTGCTGCTGCTGCTGCTGCTGCTGCTGCTGCTGCTGCTGCTGCTGCTGCTGCTACTGCTGCTGCTGCTGCTGCTACTGCTGCTGCTGCTACTGCTGCTGCTGCTGCTGCTACTGCTGCTGCTACTGCTGCTGCTGCTGCTGCTACTGCTGCTGCTACTGCTGCTGCTGCTGCTGCTGCTGCTGCTACTGCTGCTGCTGCTGCTACTGCTGCTGCTGCTGCTACTGCTGCTACTGCTACTGCTGCTGCTGCTGATGCTACTGCTGCTGCTACTGCTGCTGCTGCTGCTGCTACTGCTGCTGCTACTGTTGCTGCTGCTGCTGCTGCTGCTGCTACTGCTGCTGCTGCTGCTGCTGCTGCTGCTGCTGCTGCTGCTGCTACTGCTGCTGCTGCTGCTGCTGCTGCTGCTGCTGCTGCTGCTGCTGCTGCTGCTGCTACTGCTGCTGCTGCTACTGCTGCTGCTGCTGCTGCTGCTGCTGCTGCTGCTGCTGCTGCTGCTGCCGCTGCTGCTGCTGCTACTGCTGCTGCTGCTGCTGCTGCTGCTGCTGCTGCTGCTACTGCTGCTGCTGCTGCTGCTACTGCTGCTGCTACTGCTGCTGCTGCTGCTGCTGCTGCTGCTGCTGCTGCTGCTGCTACTGCTGCTGCTGCTGCTGCTGCTGCTGCTGCTACTGCTGCTGCTGCTGCTGCTGCTACTGCTGCTGCTGCTACTGCTGCTGCTGCTGCTGCTACTGCTGCTGCTACTGCTGCTGCTGCTGCTGCTGCTGCTGCTGCTACTGCTGCTGCTGCTGCTGCTGCTGCTGCTGCTGCTACTGCTGCTGCTGCTGCTGCTGCTACTGCTGCAACAGTATATCAAAGCAGACATCTGGTGTGTCACTTCAAGCCCCAAGTCACTTCAAGACCTGGGTCACCTCAAGACCTGGGTCACCTCAAGACCTGGGTCACCTCAAGACCTGGGTCACCTCAAGACCTGAGTCACCTCAAGACCTGGGTCACCTCAAGACCTATGGGTCACCTCAAGACATGAGTCACCTCAAGACCTGGGTCACCTCAAGACCTGGTCCACCTCAAGACCTGGTTCACCTCAAGACCTGGGTCACCTCAAGACCTATGGGTCACCTCAAGACCTGGGCCTCCCGAAGACCTGGGTCACCTCAAGACTTATGGGTCACCTCAAGACCTGGGTCACCTCAAGACCTGGGTCACCTCAAGACCTATGGGCCACCTCAAGACCTGGGTCACCTCAAGACCTGGGTCACCTCAAGACCTGAGTCACCTCAAGACCTGGGTCACCTCAAGACCTGGGTCACCTCAAGACCTGGGTCACCTCAAGACCTGAGTCACCTCAAGACCTGGGTCACCTCAAGACCTGAGTCACCTCAAGACCTGGGTCACCTCAAGACCTGGGTCACCTCAAAACCTGGGTCACCTCAAGACCTGGGTCACCTCAAAACCTGGGTCACCTCAAGACCTGAGTCACCTCAAGACCTGGGTCACCTCAAGACCTGAGTCACCTCAAGACCTGGGTCACCTCAAGACCTGGGTCACCTCAAAACCTGGGTCACCTCAAGACCTGGGTCACCTCAAGACCTGGGTCACCTCAAGACCTGGGTCACCTCAAGACCTGAGTCACCTCAAGACCTGGGTCACCTCAAGACCTGAGTCACCTCAAGACCTGGGTCACCTCAAAACCTGGGTCACCTCAAGACCTGGGTCACCTCAAGACCTGGGTCACCTCAAGACCTGGGTAACCTCAAGACCTGAGTCACCTCAAGACCTGGGTCACCTCAAGACCTGAGTCACCTCAAGACCTGGGTCACCTCAAAACCTGGGTCACCTCAAGACCTGGGTCACCTCAAGACCTGGGTCACCTCAAGACCTGGGTCACCTCAAGACCTGGGTCACCTCAAGACCTGGGTCACCTCAAGACCTGGGTCACCTCAAGACCTGGGTCACCTCAAGACCTGGGTCACCTCAAGACCTGGGTCACCTCAAGACCTGGGTCACCTCAAGACCTGGGTCACCTCAAGACCTGGGTCACCTCAATAGCCAGACAAAAACACTACAACAACTCAGAGTGAATACAATGTTCCGACCTCTGTGTTTACGTGTTCAACTACACTCCCACACATCCACCACCCCCTCACCCTCACCCCTCACCCTCACCCCTCACCCCTCACCCCACACCCTCACCCTCACCCCTCACCCTCACCCTCACCCTCACCCCTCACCCTCACCCCTCACCCTCACCCCTCACCCTCACCCCTCACCCTCACCCCTCACCCTCACCCCTCACCCTCACCCTCACCCTCACCCCTCACCCTCACCCCTCACCCTCACCCCTCACCCTCACCCCTCACCCTCACCCCTCACCCTCACCCCTCACCCCTCACCCTCACCCACACCCCACACCCCTCCTCACCCTCACCCTCACCCTCACCCCTCACCCCCTCACCCCACCCCTCACCCCTCACCCCTCACCCTCACCCTCACCCTCACCCCTCACCCACCCACACCCTCACCCCTCACCCCTCACCCCTCACCCCTCACCCCTCACCCCACCCCTCACCCCCTCACCCTCACCCCTCACCCTCACCCCTCACCCTCACCCCTCACCCTCACCCTCACCCCTCACCCTCACCCCTCACCCTCACCCCCCTCACCCTCACCCCTCACCCTCACTCACCCCTCACCCCTCACCCTCACCCCTCACCCTCACCCTCACCCTCACCCTCACCCCTCACCCTCACCCTCACCCTCACCCTCACCCCTCACCCTCACCCTCACCCCTCACCCTCACCCCTCACCCTCACCCCTCACCCTCACCCCTCACCCTCAACCCTCACCCTCACCCTCACCCTCACCCTCACCCTCACCCCTCACCCTCACCCTCACCCTCACCCTCACCCCTCACCCTCACCCCTCACCCTCACCCCTCACCCTCACCCCTCCCCCTCACCCGCCCCCCTCACCCTCACCCCTCACCCCGCACCCTCACCCCACACCCTCACCCTCACCCCTCACCCTCACCCCTCACCCTCACCCTCACCCTCACCCTCCCCCCTCACCCTCAACCCTCACCCTCACCCCTCACCCTCACCCTCACCCTCACCCTCACCCTCACCCTCACCCCTCACCCTCACCCCTCACCCTCACCCCTCACCCTCACCCTCACCCCTCACCCTCACCCCTCACCCCTCACCCCTCACCCTCACCCTCACCCCTCACCCCTCACCCTCACCCCTCACCCTCACCCTCACCCTCACCCTCACACCCTCACCCTCACCCCTCACCCTCACCCCTCACCCTCACCCCTCACCCTCACCCTCACCCTCACCCCTCACCCTCACCCTCACCCCTCACCCTCACCCCTCACCCTCACCCCACCCCTCACCCTCACCCTCACCCTCACCCTCACCCCTCACCCCTCACCCTCACCCCTCACCCTCACCCCTCACCCTCACCCCTCACCCCTCACCCTCACCCCTCACCCTCACCCTCACCCCTCACCCCTCACCCCTCACCCTCACCCCTCACCCTCACCCCGCACCCTCACCCTCACCCTCACCCCCCTCACCCTCACCCCCTCACCCTCACCCCTCACCCTCACCCCTCACCCTCACCCCTCACCCTCACCCCACACCCCACACCCTCACCCCTCACCCTCACCCTCACCCCACCCCTCACCCCTCACCCCTCACCCTCACCCCACCCCTCACCCTCACCCCTCACCCTCACCCCTCACCCTCACCCCTCACCCTCACCCCTCACCCTCACCCCTCACCCTCACCCCTCACCCTCACCCCTCACCCTCACCCCACCCCTCACCCCTCACCCTCACCCCTCTCCCCTCACCCCTCACCCTCACCCCTCACCCCTCACCCCTCACCCTCACCCTCACCCCTCACCCCTCACCCCTCACCCTCACCCCTCACCCTCACCCCTCACCCTCACCCCTCACCCTCACCCCTCACCCTCACCCCTCACCCTCACCCCTCACCCTCACCCTCACCCCTCACCCTCACCCCTCACCCTCACCCCCTCACCCTCACCCCTCACCCTCACCCCTCACCCTCACCCCTCACCCTCACCCCTCACCCTCACCCCTCACCCTCACCCCTCACCCTCACCCCTCACCCTCACCCCCACCCCTCACCCTCACCCCTCACCCCTCACCCTCACCCTCACCCATCACCCTCACCCCTCACCCCTCACCCTCACCCCTCACCCTCACCCCTCACCCTCACCCCTCACCCTCACCCCTCACCCTCACCCTCACCCCTCACCCCTCACCCTCACCCCTCACCCTCACCCCTCACCCTCACCCCTCACCCTCACCCCTCACCCTCACCCCTCACCCCTCACCCTCACCCCTCACCCCTCACCCCTCACCCCTCACCCTCACCCTCACCCTCACCCTCACCCCCTCACCCCTCACCCTCACCCTCACCCTCACCCTCACCCCTCACCCCTCACCCTCACCCCTCACCCTCACCCCTCACCCTCACCCACAACCCTCCCCCTCACCCCTCACCCTCACCCCTCACCCTCACCCCTCATCCTCACCCCTCACCCTCACCCCTCAACCTCACCCCTCACCCTCACCCCACCCCTCACCCTCACCCCTCACCCTCACCCTCACCCCTCACCCTCACCCCTCACCCTCACCCCTCACCCTCACCCCTCACCCTCACCCCTCACCCTCACCCCTCACCCTCACCCCACACCCTCACCCTCACCCTCACCCTCACCCTCACCCCTCACCCTCACCCTCACCCCTCACCCTCACCCTCACCCTCACCCTCACCCCTCACCCTCACCCCTCACCCTCACCCCTCACCCCTCACCCTCACCCCTCACCCTCACCCCTCACCCTCACCCCTCACCCTCACCCCTCACCCTCACCCCTCACCCTCACCCCTCACCCTCACCCTCACCCCTCACCCTCACCCTCACCCCTCACCCTCACCCCTCACCCTCACCCCTTACCCTCACCCTCACCCTCACCCCTCACCCCTCACCCTCACCCTCACCCCTCACCCTCACCCCTCACCCTCACCCCTCACCCTCACCCCACCCCTCACCCTCACCCCTCACCCTCACCCCTCACCCTCACCCCTCACCCTCACCCCTCACCCTCACCCCTAACCCTCACCCTCACCCCTCACCCTCACCCCCCCACCCTCACCCCTCACCCTCACCCCTCACCCTCACCCCTCACCCCTCACCCTCACCCTCACCCCTCACCCTCACCCTCACCCCTCACCCTCACCCCTCACCCTCACCCATCACCCTCACCCCTCACCCTCACCCCTCACCCTCACCCCTCACTCCTCACCCCTCACCCTCACCCCTCATCCTCACCCTCACCCCTCACCCTCACCCCTCACCCTCAACCTCACCCTCACCCTCACCCCTCACCCTCACCCCTCACCCTCACCCCTCACCCTCACCCCTCACCCTCACCCCTCACCCGTCACCCTCACCCTCACCTCTACACATCCACCCCTCACCCCTCTAACCCGAACCCTTATCCAGATTAATCTCAGTAATTGATAAAAATGGCCCGGACTCCCTCCCTTAACTACCCACCTGCGTTATTAGGGAAGCACAATGCAGGTATTCCTGTCTGTAGTGTTGTGGTTCTAACCAGTTCCTTACTTCCCC
The DNA here is from genome assembly GCF_038502225.1 of Cherax quadricarinatus. Lineage (NCBI taxonomy): Eukaryota > Metazoa > Arthropoda > Malacostraca > Decapoda > Parastacidae > Cherax > Cherax quadricarinatus. Next base: position 61,580 of record NW_027196165.1, on the reverse strand, counting down.
TCATATAATGGCAACTCCTATGATTTTTCTTGCTTATAAACATCCTGGAATAACGAAAGGTGTATATTTACTCAGGTAATATTATCAAGAATATAAATAGATACGGAAGTTGAAGGGTTCAGGGGATCTAATAATGTTGTTAACAAGAGGAATAGATCAGCACTGTAGGTGTACTGGCTCATGCTGGCACTACTGGCTCATGCTGGCACTACTGGCTCATGCTGGCACTACTGGCTCATGCTGGCACTACTGGTTCATGCTGGCACTACTGGCTCATGCTGGCACTACTGGCTCATGCTGGCACTACTGGCTCATGCTGGCACTACTGGCTCATGCTGGCACTACTGGCTCATGCTGGCACTAGTTCACCTGTTCGGAGAAAATATGCTGTACTATTCTCAAGATTTATGGACTGAATAAATCGACTCCAGACGGTGGGACTGATCACCCCAAACTCCTTCTGATCTTCACTATTCTTCTTTGTTTAGGACTGATGAAGCCACTGCATGGCGGAACGTTTCCTTCATAAAGATTCCCAAATGTTTCACAAGTGTGTCATTCTTGAAGGCAGATACCAGTGACAGCAGCTACAGTGACGGTACTTAGTCTACAAGACAAGATCAAAGCTGTTGATAAATATAGTTGGTGAAACTGCTGTTTAGACTATCAGTTCCTTCTGTGATTCAGCCGTCGAAAACCAGTAGTTGGTGATTCTCGGATTAGCTTTATGGAGAAGGATTTATATAAGAGAGATAGGAAGAGTAGGCATAGGGTGTGTTTTCCTGGGGCTGAGATGGGGAATATAGTAAATAGATGAGGGACCATCATGACAGTGTGGAATAAGACACGTGCAGTACCTCCTTCAGTCCTACTGAGATAAACAAAGGTAGATACGCAAATAACCCACACATAGAAGAAAGGAGCGAAACGTCGTCGGTATTGTGCCTTTTTTTGTTATTTAATCAAAGGTAGAGTTTACATAGCAGACAAGACCAGGTAAGACATGCCAGAAAGGGGATAAGACCCGTACAGACTGACAGGACCAGTACAGACTGACAGGACCAGTACAGACTGACAGGACCAGTACAGACTGACAGGACCAGTACAGACCACACAAGACCCAGTAGGCCTACTGCAGTTATCCAAAACTACAACTTTAAGTCATCCTCGTGTCCTCGCCATGAACAATTAATTAAGCAAAAATTTTTGAAATGCAAAAGTTGCCGGATTCTGGGAAACAGTGTTGATGGTAACAGTCAAGTGTTGATGGTAAGAGTCAAGTGTTGATGGTAACAGTCAAGTGTTGACGGTAACAGTCAAGTGTTGATGGTAACAGTCAAGTGTTGATGGTAACAGTCAAGTGTTGATGGTAACAGTCAAGTGTTGATGGTAACAGTCAAGTGTTGATGGTAAGAGTCAAGTGTTGATGGTAACAGTCAAGTGTTGATGGTAACAGTCAAGTGTTGATGGTAACAGTCAAGTGTTGATGGTAAGAGTCAAGTGTTGATGGTAACAGTCAAGTGTTGATGGTAAGAGTCAAGTGTTGATGGTAACAGTCAAGTGTTGATGGTAAGAGTCAAGTGTTGATGGTAAGAGTCAAGTGTTGATGGTAACAGTCAAGTGTTGATGGTAACAGTCAAGTGTTGATGGTAACAGTCAAGTGTTGATGGTAAGAGTCAAGTGTTGATGGTAACAGTCAAGTGTTGATGGTAAGAGTCAAGTCAAGTGTTGATGGTAACAGTCAAGTGTTGATGGTAACAGTCAAGTGTTGATGGTAACAGTCAAGTGTTGATGGTAACAGTCAAGTGTTGATGGTAACAGTCAAGTGTTGATGGTAACAGTCAAGTGTTGATGGTAACAGTCAAGTGTTGATGGTAACAGTCAAGTGTTGATGGTAACAGTCAAGTGTTGATGGTAACAGTCAAGTGTTGATGGTAACAGTCAAGTGTTGATGGTAACAGTCAAGTGTTGATGGTAACAGTCAAGTGTTGATGGTAACAGTCAAGTGATGATGGTAACAGTCAAGTGTTGATGGTAAACAGTCAAGTGTTGATGGTAACAGTCAAGTGTTGATGGTAACAGTCAAGTGTTGATGGTAACAGTCAAGTGTTGATGGTAACAGTCAAGTGTTGATGGTAACAGTCAAGTGTTGATGGTAACAGTCAAGTGTTGATGGTAACAGTCAAGTGTTGATGGTAACAGTCAAGTGTTGATGGTAACAGTCAAGTGTTGATGGTAACAGTCAAGTGTTGATGGTAACAGTCAAGTGTTGATGGTAACAAGTGTTGATGGTAAGAGTCAAGTGTTGATGGTAACAGTCAAGTGTTGATGGTAACAGTCAAGTGTTGATGGTAACAGTCAAGTGTTGATGGTAACAGTCAAGTGTTGATGGTAACAGTCAAGTGTTGATGGTAACAGTCAAGTGTTGATGGTAACAGTCAAGTGTTGATGGTAACAGTCAAGTGTTGATGGTAACAGTCAAGTGTTGATGGTAACAGTCAAGTGTTGATTGTAAGAGTCAAGTGTTGATGGTAACAGTCAAGTGTTGATGGTAACAGTCAAGTGTTGATGGTAACAGTCAAGTGTTGATGGTAACAGTCAAGTGTTGATGGTAAGAGTCAAGTGTTGATGGTAACAGTCAAGTGTTGATGGTAAGAGTCAAGTGTTGATGGTAAGAGTCAAGTGTTGATGGTAACAGTCAAGTGTTGATGGTAACAGTCAAGTGTTGATGGTAACAGTCAAGTGTTGATGGTAACAGTCAAGTGTTGATGGTAACAGTCAAGTGTTGATGGTAACAGTCAAGTGTTGATGGTAACAAGTGTTGATGGTAACAGTCAAGTGTTGATGGTAAGAGTCAAGTGTTGATGGTAACAGTCAAGTGTTGATGGTAACAGTCAAGTGTTGATGGTAACAGTCAAGTGTTGATGGTAACAGTCAAGTGTTGATGGTAACAGTCAAGTGTTGATGGTAACAGTCAAGTGTTGATGGTAACAGTCAAGTGTTGATGGTAACAGTCAAGTGTTGATGGTAACAGTCAAGTGTTGATGGTAACAGTCAAGTGTTGATGGTAACAGTCAAGTGTTGATGGTAACAGTCAAGTGTTGATGGTAACAGTCAAGTGTTGATGGTAACAGTCAAGTGTTGATGGTAACAGTCAAGTGTTGATGGTAACAGTCAAGTGTTGATGGTAACAGTCAAGTGTTGATGGTAACAGTCAAGTGTTGATGGTAACAGTCAAGTGTTGATGGTAACAGTCAAGTGTTGATGGTAACAGTCAAGTGTTGATGGTAACAGTCAAGTGTTGATGGTAACAGTCAAGTGTTGATGGTAACAGTCAAGTGTTGATGGTAACAGTCAAGTGTTGATGGTAACAGTCAAGTGTTGATGGTAACAGTCAAGTGTTGATGGTAACAGTCAAGTGTTGATGGTAACAGTCAAGTGTTGATGGTAACAGTCAAGTGTTGATGGTAACAGTCAAGTGTTGATGGTAACAGTCAAGTGTTGATGGTAACAGTCAAGTGTTGATGTCAAGTGTTGATGGTAACAGTCAAGTGTTGATGGTAACAGTCAAGTGTTGATGGTAACAGTCAAGTGTTGATGGTAACAGTCAAGTGTTGATGGTAACAGTCAAGTGTTGATGGTAACAGTCAAGTGTTGATGGTAACAGTCAAGTGTTGATGGTAACAGTCAAGTGTTGATGGTAACAGTCAAGTGTTGATGGTAACAGTCAAGTGTTGATGGTAACAGTCAAGTGTTGATGGTAACAGTCAAGTGTTGATGGTAACAGTCAAGTGTTGATGGTAACAGTCAAGTGTTGATGGTAACAGTCAAGTGTTGATGGTAACAGTCAAGTGTTGATAGTAACAGTCAAGTGTTGATGATAACAGTCAAGTGTTGATGGTAACAGTCAAGTGTTGATGGTAACAGTCAAGTGTTGATGGTAACAGTCAAGTGTTGATGGTAACAGTCAAGTGATGATGGTAACATGTGTTGATGGTAACATGTGTTGATGGTAACATGTGTTGATGGTAACATGTGTTGATGGTAACATGTGTTGATGGTAACATGTGATGATGGTAACAGTTGAATGATGATGGTAACAGTCAAGTGTTTATGGTAACAGTCAAGTGTTGATGGTAACCTGGAGTTTACCTGGAGAGAGTTCCGGGGGTCAACGCCCCCGCGGCCCGGTCTGAGACCAGGCCTCCTGGTGGATCAGAGCCTGATCAACCAGGCTGTTGCTGCTGGCTGCACGCAAACCAACATACGAGCTACAGCCCGGCTGATCCGGAACTGACTTTAGGTGCTTGTCCAGTGCCAGCTTGAAGACTGCCAGGGGTCTGTTGGTAATCCCCCTTATGTGTGCTGGGAGGCAGTTGAACAGTCTCGGGCCCCTGACACTTATTGTATGATCTCTTAACGTGCTAGTGACACCCCTGCTTTTCATTGGGGGGATGGTGCATCGTCTGCCAAGTCTTTTGCTTTCGTAGTGAGTGATTTTCGTGTGCAAGTTCGGTACTAGTCCCTCTAGGATTTTCCAGGTGTGTATAATCATGTATCTCTCCCTCCTGCGTTCCAGGGAATACAGGTTTAGGAACCTCAAGCGCTCCCAATAATTGAGGTGTTTTATCTCCGTTATGCGCGCCGTGAAAGTTCTCTGTACATTTTCTAGGTCGGCAATTTCACCTGCCTTGAAAGGTGCTGTTAGTGTGCAGCAATATTCCAGCCTAGATAGAACAAGTGACCTGAAGAGTGTCATCATGGGCTTGGCCTCCCTAGTTTTGAAGGTTCTCATTATCCATCCTGTCATTTTTCTAGCAGATGCGATTGATACAATGTTATGGTCCTTGAAGGTGAGATCCTCCGACATGATCACTCCCAGGTCTTTGACGTTGGTGTTTCGCTCTATTTTGTGGCCAGAATTTGTTTTGTACTCTGATGAAGATTTAATTTCCTCATGTTTACCATATCTGAGTAATTGAAATTTCTCATCGTTGAACTTCATATTGTTTTCTGCAGCCCACTGAAAGATTTGGTTGATGTCCGCCTGGAGCTTTGCAGTGTCTGCAATGGAAGACACTGTCATGCAGATTCGGGTGTCATCTGCAAAGGAAGACACGGTGCTGTGGCTGACATCCTTGTCTATGTCGGATATAAGGATGAGGAACAAGATGGGAGCGAGTACTGTGCCTTATGGAACAGAGCTTTTCACCGTAGCTGCCTCGGACTTTACTCTGTTGACGACTACTCTCTGTGTTCTGTTAGTGAGGAAATTATAGATCCATCGACCGACTTTTCCTGTTATTCCTTTAGCGCGCATTTTGTGCGCTATTACGCCATGGTCACACTTGTCGAAGGCTTTTGCAAAGTCTGTATATATTACATCTGCATTCTTTTTGTCTTCTAGTGCATTTAGGACCTTGTCGTAGTGGTCCAATAGTTGAGACAGACAGGAGCGACCTGTTCTAAACCCATGTTGCCCTGGGTTGTGTAACTGATGGGTTTCTAGATGCGTGGTGATCTTGCTTCTTAGGACCCTTTCAAAGATTTTTATGATATGGGATGTTAGTGCTATTGGTCTGTAGTTCTTTGCTGTTGCTTTACTGCCCCCTTTGTGGAGTGGGGCTATGTCTGTTGTTTTTAGTAACTGTGGGACGACCCCCGTGTCCATGCTCCCTCTCCATAGGATGGAAAAGGCTCGTGATAGGGGCTTCTTGCAGTTCTTGATGCAGTTCCATGAGTCTGGCCCTGGGGCAGAGTGCATGGGCATGTCATTTATCGCCTGTTCGAAGTCATTTGGCGTCAGGATAACATCGGATAGGCTTGTGTTAACCAAATTTTGTGGCTCTCTCATAAAAAATTCATTTTGATCTTCGACTCTCAGTCTGGTTAGCGGCTTGCTAAAAACTGAGTCATATTGGGACTTGAGTAGCTCACTCATTTCCTTGCTGTCATCTGTGTAGGACCCATCTTGTTTAAGTAGGGGCCCAATACTGGACAATGTTCTCGATTTTGATTTGGCATAGGAGAAGAAATATTTTGGGTTTCTTTCGATTTCATTTATGGCTTTTAGTTCTTCCCGCGATTCCTGACTCCTAAAGGATTCTTTTAGCTTAAGTTCGATGCTTGCTATTTCTCTGACCAGTGTCTCCCTACGCATTTCAGATATATTGACCTCTTTTAGCCGCTCTGTTATTCTTTTCCGTCGCCTGTAAAGGGAGCGCCTGTCTCTTTCTGTTTTACATCTAGTGATGATGGTAACAGTTAAGTGTTGATGGTAACAGTCAAGTGATGATGGTAACAGTTAAGTGATAATGGTAACAGTCAAGTGTTGATGGTAACAGTCAAGTGTTGATGGTAACAGTCAAGTGTTGATGGTAACAGTTGAGTGGTGATGGTAACAGTCAAGTGATGATGGTAACAGTCAAGTGATGATGGTAACAGTCAAGTGATGATGGTAACAGTCAAGTGTTGATGGTAACAGTCAAGTGATAATGGTAACAGTCAAGTGATGACGGTAACAGTCAAGTGTTGATGGTAACAGTCAAGTGTTGATGGTAACAGTCAAGTGTTGATGGTAACAGTCAAGTGATGATGGTAACAGTTGAGTGATGATGGTAACAGTCAAGTGATGATGGTAACAGTCAAGTGATGATGGTAACAGTCAAGTGTTGATGGTAACAGTCAAGTGATAATGGTAACAGTCAAGTGATGATGGTAACAGTTGAGTGATGATGGTAACAGTCAAGTGTTGATGGTAACAGTCAAGTGTTGATGGTAACAGTCAAGTGTTGATGGTAACAGTCAAGTGATAATGGTAACAGTCAAGTGATGATGGTAAGAGTCAAGTGATGATGGTAACAGTTGAGTGATGATGGTAACAGTCAAGTGTTGATGGTAACAATTAAGTGATGATGGTAACAGTCAAGTGATGATGGTAACAGTCAAGTGATGATGGTAACAGTCAAGTGATGATGGTAACAGTCAAGTGTTGATGGTAACAGTCAAGTGATGATGGTAACAGTCAAGTGATGATGGTAACAGTCAAGTGATGATGGTAACAGTCAAGTGATGATGGTAACAGTCAAGTGATGATGGTAACAGTCAAGTGATGATGGTAACAGTCAAGTGATGATGGTAACAGTCAAGTGATGATGGTAACAGTCAAGTGTTGATGGTAACAGTCAAGTGTTGATGGTAACAGTCAAGTGTTGATGGTAACAGTCAAGTGTTGATGGTAACAGTCAAGTGATGATGGTAACAGTCAAGTGATGATGGTAACATTCAAGTGATGATGGTAACAGTCAAGTGTTGATGGTAACAGTCAAGTGATGATGGTAACAGTCAAGTGATGATGGTAACAGTCAAGTGATGATGGTAACAGTCAAGTGTTGATGGTAACAGTCAAGTGATGATGGTAACAGTCAAGTGATGATGGTAACAGTCAAGTGATGATGGTAACAGTCAAGTGATGATGGTAACAGTCAAGTGTTGATGGTAACAGTCAAGTGTTGATGGTAACAGTCAAGTGATGATGGTAACAGTCAAGTGATGATGGTAACAGTCAAGTGATGATGGTAACAGTCAAGTGTTGATGGTAACAGTCAAGTGTTGATGGTAACAGTCAAGTGTTGATGGTAACAGTCAAGTGATGATGGTAACAGTCAAGTGTTGATGGTAACAGTCAAGTGTTGATGGTAACAGTCAAGTGATGATGGTAACAGTCAAGTGTTGATGGTAACAGTCAAGTGTTGATGGTAACAGTCAAGTGATGATGGTAACAGTCAAGTAATGATGGTAACAGTCAAGTGATGATGGTAACAGTCAAAGCAATATCTAGATATCATTTGATTAGGTCTTCCTGGATGATGAGTCTGGTATTATTGTATTAATAAGATAATAGTAAGTATTAGAGTGGTTGATGGTGCCACTATATTGGTGGTTCCAACTGTATATGTTGAAGTGTTAACTTATACATATTTCTGGCATCCTCTGTGTCGTCTGTTTTATAAGAGACGTTTCTTCCCTTGGATGATTACTGTTACTCTTGGTAAGAGTAATGAGCGATATTGTTAACACTCTTATCAGCTGCCAGAGCAGGGAATATACCATGTGATCTCTCCTGCCTTGATCTACTGCGTCAGGAATAACATGTGTGCCAGTGTCCCTTTCCTCAGCATCCATTTCCTCTCAGTACGCCTTCCCTCAGTACCCATTCCCTCTCAGTACCCCTTCTCACAGCACCCATTCTCTCTCAATGCTCCTTCCATCTGCCCCCATTCTCTCTCAGTACCGCTTCCCTCAGCACCCATTCCCTCTCAATGCCCCTTTCCTCTGCCCCCATTCCCTCTCAGTACGCCTTCCCTCAGAACCCATTCCTTCTCAATGCCCCTTCCCTCTCAGCACCGCTCCTCTCTCAGCGCCTCCTTTCTCACCACCCTTTCGTTGTCAAGGGGAACCTAACCTCCCTTCACCCCCACCTCCCCTCCTGTCACCCCTCACCTTCTCTTCCGTCGCCCCTCACCATATGTTGTCTTTACTAAGGACACGAGTGACATCTGTCTCCCTCTGACACCCTCCACCCTCTCTTGACCTCTACTGGTGACGTGTGTCACCCTCCACCCTCTCTTGACCTCTACTGGTGACGTGTGTCACCCTCCACCCTCTCTTGACCTCTACTAGTGACGTGTGTCACCCTCCACCCTCTCTTGACCTCTACTGGTGACGTGTGTCACCCTCCACCCTCTCTTGACCTCTACTGGTGACGTGTGTCACACTCCACCCTCTCTTGACCTCTGCTGGTGACGTGTGTCACCCTCCACCCTCTCTTGACCTCTACTGGTGACGTGTGTCACCCTCCACCCTCCCTTGACCTTTACTGGTGACGTGTGTCACCCTCCACCCTCTCTTGACCTCTACTGGTGACGTGTGTCACCCTCCACCCTCTCTTGACCTCTGCTGGTGACGTGTGTCACCCTCCACCCTCCCTTGACCTCTGCTGGTGACGTGTGTCACCCTCCACCCTCCCTTGACCTCTGCTGGTGACGTGTGTCACACTCCACCCTCCCTTGACCTCTACT